>NW_027448760.1:300000-455220 GCF_030867145.1 Opisthocomus hoazin
CAGGGTGGGTGTCAGGAGGATGGGGCCAAGCTCTTTTCAGTGGTGCCCAGTGACAGGACAAGGGGCAATGGGCACAAACTGAGGCACAGGAAGTTCCGTCTGAACATGAGGAGGAACTTCTTCCCTCTGAGGGTGACGGAGCACTGGAACAGGCTGCCCAGGGAGGTTGTGGAGTCTCCTTCTCTGGAGATATTCAAGACCCGCCTGGACAAGATCCTGTGCAGCCTGCTGTAGGTGACCCTGCTTCGGCAGGGGGGTTGGACTAGACGACCCACAGAGGTCCCTTCCAACCCCTACTATTCTGTGATTCTGTGATTCTGTGATTCTGTGATTATCTAAGATTTACTGCTTGATAGACTGTAGCCTTTCAGTTTCTCTTTTTTATTTCTTAGTCTCTGTGGGAGATAAGTATTAAGTCAAAAAAAACTTTCCAAGTAGGATGTTAAAGCAAATAAGTTCCTCGGGGTTTTGGAAAGGCACGAGGGACAATACCCTGTCTTTTACTGACTTAGGCTGAAGTTCTTTACTGACTTCAGCTTAAGTTGTTGAAACTGCCAGTGTTTGCTTTTTGGGTTAAATAGTGCAGCTTGATACATGTATTCATCACTTAAATATACTCTTTTTTTTTTTCCCCTGTATAAAAATACTAATGGTGACTATTTGAGTAATGTTCATTACAGTTGGAGAGTTCTGTGAGGAACAGGGTGGGGGAAGAGAGGGCTGGTGGTTACACTTTTCATTAGTCTCGGTTGTGACAGAAGTTTCCACTGCCAAATTACAGCTGTCTTTAAACTGACTTTTACATTTAAGCAACGCAGTGAATCTTGAAAGCATGCTGTCATTGCAGGATTGGTTGCTATATATTCGTCTCAGGTGGTTTAAAATAGGGACTCTATATGCTTGTCGGAAAAGAAAGATATATTTTGAAGGAAACTGCTGTGCTTGTCCCTTTGAAGATAGAAAAGTATCATCCATTGGCTTCTATGAACAGACAGTGGCATGGATTCTCTGAGAAATACGCTTCATAAAGGCTTAAGTGTGCCCCCAAATGACTGAGCAGTACCTTTTTGAAAACCCAAATTACAGATGGCTTCATAAGCATGTCGTTGTACAAAACTGCTGAGAGAAAAATAATCAAACCTGAACCTCCAAGTAGAGTAATGGAGGGTGGTCGGCCAAGGCCACACTTAACACGCTATGAACCAAACTGAACTTTGAATATGCCTGTTTGTGTAACAGGAGCTGCTTCAGGAAGAAACCCGCCAGAAACTTAACCTGAGCAGTAGGATTAGGCAGCTGGAAGAGGAGAAGAATAACCTGCAAGAGCAGCAGGAAGAGGAAGAGGAGGCCAGAAAGAATTTGGAGAAACAGATGCTTGCCTTACAATCACAGGTAAGCTGTTGTACATGGCAAGACTTCTGTAAGGGCTGCACGTTCCAGGTGAGATGAATTGGTGTCCTAAACCTCTTGGAAAAATGTCATGTAACTTGCACGTATGCTCGACCACACTTTGGAATAAAATTTTCCATAGACTTTCTCAATTGCCATAGTGACCATTACAACTAACTGCAGTGGACAGGACTTTCCCCTACTTGGACTCCTGTTAGCTCATAATTTTTGTGTTACTCTAGCTAGCAATAACACCTAGTTTTGTGTTTTTGACTTGTTGCCTTTCTTTCCTTTTCATGATGTACCAAGGAACATTATTTTCTTTTATTTAATTTCAGTTGGCTGATGCTAAGAAAAAGGTAGATGATGACTTGGGAACCACTGAAGGCTTGAAGGAAAACAAAAAGAAATTACTGAAGGACGCGGAGTCCTTAAGCCAACGCCTAGAGGAGAAGGCAATGGCTTATGACAAACTGGAAAAGACAAATAATCGCCTGCAGCAAGAGCTGGATGACTTGATGGTAGACCTAGATCATCAGCGCCAGATTGTTTATAGCCTGGAGAAAAAGCAGAAGAAGTTTGATCAGGTAGTCTAGTTTCCTGTCATCTTGCTGATTTCTATGATTTTTGAATGGCATCTTGTTTGTGTTGATTGATAAATCTTTTGGGAGCAGCTTGGCCTTTGTTAGGAGTAACTTGTTGCTTCTAATTTCAGTGAGCTAAATGCCATCTTGGAGTCTTGTTAGATCAAGTAATAAGCTCTTTCTATACAAAAAAGAAATTCTATTGGAACAAAAACTTCAGACTATTATTGTAATCCCTCAGGATAGACTAAGAAAGGGTGTGAAGACTGAACGATGGAAATAATAGGAAAATTATTTCATCTTGATTACTAGCTTGCTTTCCTCACCTCATTCCAGAGTAGCTGTAGCTGTTTTCTTACTAGCCTTTGGATCAAGACTGAGAGACTAGACAGCTTCTGAATGCCAGTTAAACTTAGAGCATTAACCACTTCAGTGACTAAAACACCTCTGAGGCAGGAAGGACCTGATTATAGAACTGATGAGATGGATTAATTATTTCTTATATTCAGATGCTGGCAGAAGAAAAGAACATTTCTGCCAGATATGCAGAGGAAAGAGATCGTGCTGAAGCAGAGGCAAGGGAGAAGGAAACCAAAGCACTGTCTCTGGCTCGGGCTTTGGAAGAAGCCCTGGAAGCTAAGGAAGAGTTTGAAAGACAGAACAAACAGTTGCGGGCAGATATGGAAGACTTAATGAGCTCGAAAGATGATGTGGGCAAAAATGTAAGTAACTTTCCACACCCTATTTTGTTATGAACTGCACAGGGAACAACACAGGAAAATTCCCTGGTTGGAGAAGTGTTTTTGACACAAATATGGAACGTTTTGAGGCTGATTTGTAACCCAAAATTCTGGAGGAATTAATGCTCAGAACAAGAGGGTGGTCTCTATTAAGATGAGGCCTGTTCAAAAGATGTGAAGACTTGGAGAGCAGCAGTTGCTGGCCAAATGCCTAATGGCACTTGTGCTGGATTTAAGAGCTTGTCTTACTACTACTACTTTTTCTCTGTGAATATTGCACAGCTCATCTCTCCATTCATCTGCACGGATGTTTGTTTGGTTCTCTAACCTGTATCTTAGAGATGCTGCTCTCCCTGTTCTGATTGTCCAGTTTGGAGCATCACAAAGTGTAGTGTACTGAGTTCATATAATGTCTACTTTTGCTGTTAACTGCTGATTTTGAGAGGGTCTGATTAATGTTTGTGGCTTAGGTCCATGAACTGGAGAAATCAAAAAGAACTTTAGAGCAACAGGTTGAAGAGATAACGACTGAGCTTGAGGAACTGGAAGATGAACTGCAGGCCACAGAAGATGCTAAACTTCGTTTGGAGGTGAACATGCAAGCTATGAAAGCCCAGTTTGAGAGAGATCTGCAAGACAGAGATGAACAGAATGAAGAGAAAAAGAGGATGCTGGTTAAACAAGTGTGTATCTTACTGTGCTTCATAGTGGGAAGGGCGTGATGATCTTTTGACAAAGCTCTATGGCTTTGAGAACTTGCTACCAGGAAAATAAAACTCTGTGCTTAAAGATCCCATCCTATAGAAGTCCCAAGCACAGATCTTTACCAACAATACAATAGGTCTTGTTGTGGATTAGCCACTCTTCATGTTAGTCTGCCAGTGATGGTCCTCCAATTCAACTGTATCTTGCCTCAAAAGCACTCAACATGCAAGTAGATCTGGCTGTTGCTGCATGGGTGTCCTTCAAGCCCGTCCTGTTTGGTGTACAGCAACAAATCCATGGATGCCGACATAGACTGAAAGACTGTAATTAAGTGAACAGTTTCTTAAATGAAAAACGTAGCAAAGATTCCAGATTTGCCAGACTTGAGTCTCTTCAGATCTGCTTTATGATACTAGAATTCAAAAGAAATGCCTTTAAAATTTCATGCTTGTAGGAGAAGATAGATCTAAATTAACATTTCTAAAGCTTTAAGGAAAAAGCACCTAATATTTCAAGATTTATCACAAGAAAACAAAAACTTACTGAGAATCACCTGTATAGAGATCTCCTAGAAATAAATAAAAGCATTGACCTGGAAGGCTTTTGAAGTTCCCTGCAATGCTGAATTGCTATTGTCTTGCACTGGACAAGAGCTCCTGACCTGGCATGAGGAGGGAGGCTTGATTCAAAAGAAACATATTCCTTCATGTTGGTAACCTGTGGCACTTCTGGCTCACTTTTATTGTTGTATGAGTTCATCTTAGTTCTTGTTAGTTGCTTTCTTAGATACTTTGCTTCTCTGTTTTCTTTTGAAAAAAAGAAAAGTTGTTGGTGTATACATTCTAGTAGCACATCTGTTTCAAAGAGAATTATTTCTTTTTTTTTTTCTTGAGAATGTGTGGTGATTCTATGTCGTATTTTCCTCTTAGTGATTCGATCAGAATTAGCAACATCTGCCCCCAAGTCATACCTAAATGTAGACAGATGTACTGGGCCAGAAGCTGATCATGAAGTAGCTGAACAGATGAAATGGAAATGCTTCAGACGCTGAGCTCTTTTCCTTATTTTCCTTTTGTCAGTTCAGAGATCTCTGCTTCCAGTTTGTGGGTTTTTTTGCCGTCTGCAGTGTCTTCCCATGTAGCTTGAGTTCTGTAGACTCTTCGAATCGAGTAATGCTAATTCTGATCTGCAAAGGCCTTTTGGATTCATCAGCCATTTTGTTAGGATTTTGTGTTTGCTCTGTTCCTGGAGCTTGAGCCTGTTAAATCCCTTGATTTCACAGGTGCGAGAGCTGGAGGCAGAACTGGAAGATGAGCGCAAACAGAGGGCTCTTGTTGTGGCAGCCAAGAAGAAAATGGAGATGGATATGAAAGACCTGGAAGGTCTGATAGAAGCTGCAAACAAGGCTCGAGATGAAGCAATCAAACAGCTACTTAAGCTCCAGGTAGGCACAGCAAATCAGCTGAGCTGCTTTCCCTCCTGCTGACAGTCTGTCAAGGGTGCTGCTTTTCGTTACATGCATTTGTAGTGTGAAGGCAAGAAGGACTATCAGACTCAGCTATGCTGGTACACGTCACAGTATCTGGCCTGAACTTATCAGCCGCTCAAAACTCCTCTCATCCTTTTGTTGTTAAGGAGTTAAGATTGTCCCCCATGTACTTCTATTCAATAGTCATCATTTTCAACGCTTTGCATAAGGATTTACAGAGGATTGCTTTTGAGGCTGAATCTTTAAAATTTAAGGTTGTTTGTATCTTTGAATTTACTGATTTCAGCTCAGCTCTTGCTGATTGCTACTTCCTCTAGTTGAGGAAGCCAAAAATGCTCCAGAGAAACAGGAGGAGTAAATTTTAGTTGCTTTGAAAAAGCTCCAAGATGCCTAGTCTTTTTAGATTGGCAAGAAGAATCCAGTACTTGTGTCAAGGATTTATTTCCCATTCCCAGAGAAATACTCCGTCTTTAGTAGAGGTCAGTTTTCCCAAGGCTTTCAGTGCCATGGCCCAAAGCTGCAGGAGTATGAGGCCGTGGCAAGACCATGTAAAGCATAGAGCAAACTGCATTGCCTTTCTGCCCTGTCCACTCTATTCCTTGGCAATCCTACTTCAACTGAATGAGGGCAATTTTGGAACTTGGTCCAGGCGCTGGATGAGAAGGGAATGGAGATTAAAGCAAGAAATGCTGGTACCTAGCAGTAGCGGCTTCTCTATTCCCAGAGGCTGAGTCAGTTACAGAGTTCATACCTGATCTCTGTACACTTTCATGCAAGCACCTGAAATAAGTGGTCTCATGACTGGTGGTATTGCGAAGATGCAGGTACAACTTAAATGCAGTTTCTCCAGCTTTATTCTTTTAGCATCTGAAGTCAAACTTGTGTGAATTAAGATATCAGTCTGTGTTAAGTGTCTTACGGGAAGGATAAGTATGTGCTTCTACGTTATATGTGCAAAATGGTGAATTGTGGTACTTCTACACTGAGAAGTTTCTTACCTTGAGTACTTGTAATAGGTTTTATCAGTCAATTTAAGTAAATAGGTTTGTTTTTTTCCAAGACAATTGCAAGAGCATTACCTATCTACTACAAAGGTATCTCTACTACCTCTACTAGAGGTTTTTTCCTACAAGAAATATACTAATAAATGAAGTGAAGTCTTCTAATGGGATATTTCTGATGAGGAGTGAGTGATGGAAAGATGAGAAAATGAAGGGTTTAGACTGAAAGAGGGTAGAATTAAATTGGATATAAGAAAGAAATTCTTCACTCTGAGGGTGATGAGGCACTGGCCCAGGTTGCCCAGAGAAGCTGTGGCTGCCCCCTCCCTGGCAGTGTTCAAGGCCAGGTTGGATGGGGCTTTGAGCAGCCTGGAAGGTGTCTCTGCCCGTGGCAGAGGGATAGAACTCTGATCTTTAAAGGTCCTGTCCAACCCAAACCATTCTATAATTCTATGAAAATAAGAACTGAAAATAAATATATTTAAGTGGAATGAAGCCACTTTAGGAGGAAGGCCTTGCCTCCTAAGGGCAAAAAAGCTTCAGAGCTACTAATAAATCTTGTGGTTGTCCTGCTGTATCATGGCTTACTCTTTCCTCTGCTCTCCAACTGCAGGCTCAAATGGAAGACTACCAGCGGGAGCTAGAAGAAGCCCGTGCATCCAGAGATGAGATCTTTGCACAGTCCAAAGAAAGTGAAAAGAAGCTCAAAGGTCTTGAAGCAGAAATACTGCAGCTCCAAGAGGTGAGATTGAAATCCAAGAAATCTGTTTTTCTTTCTAGAGAAAAGGGGAAGGCCAGAGTGTGTTTGTTTTTTTTTAAAAAAAAAAAAAAGAGTAAAAAGCCATCCAGTGAGTTGAACAGAAAAGTGGGAGCCTGGAGATGTTTCTCTTCCTCACTGCCCCAGGTCATTAGTGAGCTTCTTATAGCTTTGTAGGAATCTTTCTAGTAGTCTGGACTTCCTTTCCCTGCCTGGGTAGCAGGGAAGCCTTACTACTGCTTAAACAGATTTCAAGCCTCACTAAAATTTGCAAGGTGGTTTGAGAGTCTCTGGAAGCTGTGGTGCACAGTTGTCAGTACTAAAACTGGTCACTGGAAGTATATAAAAACCTAACAATCTCTCCAGTACCTCAGTGGACCATTTAAGTCTGTGGAGGTTGATCTCTCTACTGTCTGAGGTCCTCATCCCTTTCTTTTACGGGCATCTGTTCCCTCATTGTTGGCAATTCATGTAAGAGCTCCAAGTCGTGCTACGTATCGCTGTCACTTATCTCCGATTATCTCCGTTGTCTGCCACAAGGTTAAACGTTTGAGGTTTGAAGGCAACAGAATTGCCTTGTGTGAGAGACGGCCTCTTTTTGCCCTGTTAGCTGCAAAGGTTGAAGCAATCACTCAGCTTACACTGCACTTAATGTTTGAGACTTTTACCTACAACTTACTAGAGCTTCTCCATGTCATTCTTTCACAGACTTCAAACTAGTCAGTCTAGCACTTGCAGTGCATTAGATTGTGTCCTTCTTGGTGAATGTCTGGGTGTTTCTACCACTCAATACCATTTCACAATACAAGATTCAGCGCTGTTATAGTTTTGTGCTAAAAATTCATTTTCTATACTTTGCTTTCAGTCATGCTACGTACTCTGTAGGAACCTAAAAAATCTGCTTAATTTAGTGCCCACGTTATACTTAATGAATTAGAGCATGTGACAGAACGGTTTTCTCCTCCTGCTTAGGGCTTGAATGTTACTGGCCTTTTCAGGGGACGGGGAGAAGTAAATTCATAGTAGTCATGTGGCAGTTACGGGAGGGAAAGATCAAGGTGATGCGTCCTGCTAGCTTTTACAGCTGTTGGTTCTGTTTATCCATTAAAAGACCTCGGCGATATCACACTTCACAGCATCTCCCAGAAGTTATTAGAAGGCATAATTGTTTGCAGAAGTTTTGAGATTCCTAATGCTGTAATGAATATTTCCTAAACCTTCACAGGAGTTTGCTGCGTCTGAAAGAGCTCGTCGTCATGCTGAGCAAGAAAGGGATGAGTTGGCTGATGAGATTGCAAACAGTGCTTCGGGAAAGTGAGTCATCAAATGTATTAATTGTGCATCTGAAGAACTTCAGGCACCAGCAGCTGCAGTTCTTGGTAGCCTGCTTGCAATTTCTGTATTGACCTGTTGTCCCGATAAAAATTCCTTCTTGTTACGAAGAGAATTGCTTACACAGTAGCTTCTCGTTACAGTTTGGAATGTCTAAAGTATCAAAAGCAAAATACCCAGTTGCTTTGTATCAGATCTGAGCGTGTCTTGACCCAAATACTTCTTTTCTAGGTCAGCGCTGCTGGATGAGAAGCACCGGCTGGAAGCTTGGATTGCAGAATTGGAGGAAGAGCTCGAGGAAGAGCAGAGCAACATGGAGCTTCTCAATGAGCGGTTCCGAAAGACCACGTTGCAGGTGAGTCCGTTGGTGGCAATGCTGTAGGGGCAATCTATGTTTCAGTGTGCAGATAAGTGGAGGATCTGAATAGCACCAAATGATCTTCTATCCTTCTCCTCTGAAAGGTTGACACGCTGAATTCTGAGCTAGCTGGGGAGCGGAGTGCTGCCCAGAAGAGTGAAAATGCACGGCAGCAGCTAGAAAGGCAGAACAAAGAGCTGAAAGCCAAGTTGCAGGAACTGGAGGTCTCTGTGAAGTCGAAGTTCAAGGCAACAATTTCTACTCTAGAAGCCAAGATTGTGCAGCTAGAAGAACAGCTTGAGCAGGAAGCCAAGTAAGGAGAAAAAGAAAAAAAAAAATCTCTTTGCTTGTGTTTGCCATGTCTGAAACCTCTGTGCCTTAGGTTTTTGTAGGGCTGAGATATGAGCTTCCGGCAAAGGCATTGGGGTTTCTGATCAGGAAACCTACTGTTTGGGGGACACATTTTGACAAGAGAGCTGCAAAGTAACTGGGGTTGAAATTTTCAGAAACTCTTTGCTCCGTAACTAAAGCTGCTGAATTAACTCTGGACATTAACCAGGTGAATATGTTGACTGGTAGTCCCAGGATGCACAAGGTGATGCAGAAGTTTCTTGAGACAAGATGAAACATCGCCTTGAGACACCTGGTCTCTTTGGTTAGAGGAAGCCAGTTGAAGAGCTTAGGTGTGACAGCTTTAGTTGGTTGAGATGAATCCTGTACTCTGCAGAAGTCTTTCTGCAGTGAGCTCTTCATGTCTATCCTTGTCATCTTGGTCCTCCAAATATATGTATTTGTTTTAAGCTAGTTCCTCCCAGAATCTGAAGGTCTTATAACAATCTTTGTTCTTTTTGTGCTTTTGGCTCTATGGGAGGAACATGTTACTGGTTAGCAATAACTCTGTAAGAAGCACCTTGATATCCCTCTTTTGAGCCTGCATACCATACTGGTATTGCTCCAGTGCTAAGGCTTCATGTTTTCAAAGCTGCATCCCAGCCAACCACCAGCACGCTAAAACTGTTGCTGCTGTTGATGGTGGCAGGCGTGTTAGGAGAACTCAAGTATCAGTTACACCATGAGGCGAGAGCCTTTCAGAAGGAACAGATTTTGTCTTCCTGGCCTTCAAGTACTGGGACAAATGACGGCTTTTGATTATTCTAGGGAAAGAGCAGCTGCTAACAAACTGGTCCGTCGTACGGAGAAGAAATTGAAGGAAGTCTTCATGCAGGTGGAGGATGAGCGTCGACACGCAGACCAGTACAAGGAGCAGGTAGGTGGAAGGGCTTAGCTTTTGAGGCCTATTTCTCAGAAAAGGTAAATAAAACCATACTTTAAGTAGAAAGGGCTTGCTAAGAAGCATGTTAATGAAAAGATGTTGGGGAATCTATCTTGATGACTAAACCACTAGAGTAGTTCCCAGTGGTCAAAACCTCCCCGTGATAGCTCTGATGTGATGGTCCGTTACGCATCCTGCTCTCCCAGACCCAGGAGCTCTGCAGTGTTTCCAGGAGCCCGGGCTGGAGTCTGCAGTGAGGCTGTGTTGGTTCATCTCCAGCTGGAGTGGTTGGGTGGACAGGACGTTGGCTAACTCCTGGTCGTGGCGTTGCAGCTGTCTAGTTTGATCCTGAGTCCCTGGGTTTATATTTCAGATGGAAAAGGCAAATGCCAGAATGAAGCAGCTCAAACGCCAGCTGGAGGAGGCTGAAGAGGAAGCCACACGTGCAAATGCTTCCCGACGTAAACTTCAGCGTGAGCTGGACGATGCCACAGAGGCTAAAGAGGGCCTGAGCCGGGAGGTCAGCACCCTGAAGAACAGGCTAAGGTAGGTGGTGCCAGTGGCGGTGGGCAGGGTTTGCCTGAGCCCTCGTGTGCCCACAGACTCTCCGCAGTGCATCCTTGGGGAGTATCCAGCTGTGGCGCTGCTGGTGTAAGGGATGTTCAGCTCAGGAAGTGTGGGCTGGATGAGTGCTCGGTGCGGTGGATTGAGAACTGGCTGAATGGCAGAGCTCAGAGGGCTGTCATCAGCGGCGCCGAGTCTGGTTGGAGGCCGGTAACTAGTGGTGTGCCTCAGGGGTCAGTACTGGGCCCAGTCTTGTTTAACTTCATCAGTGACCTGTATGAAGAGACTGAGTGTACCCTCAGCAAGTTTGCTGATGACACCAACCTGGGAGGAGTGGTAGATACACCAGCAGGCTGTGCTGCCATTCAGCGAGACCTGGACAGGTTGGAGAGTTGGGCAGAAAGGAACCTGATGAGGTTCAACAAGGGCAAGTGCAGGGTCCTGCACCTGGGGAGGAACAACCCCACGCACCAGTACAGGCTGGGGCGGACCTGCTGGAGAGCAGCTCTGAAGAGAGGGTCCTGGGTGTTCTGGCGGACGACAGGTTGACCATGAGCCAGCAGCGTGCCCTGGCTGCCAAGAAGGCCAATGGGATCCTGGAGTTCATCAAGAGGAGTGTGGGCATCAGGTCGAGGGAGGTTCTCCTTCCCCTCTACACTGCCCTAGTGAGGCCCCATCTGTAGTGCTGTGTCCAGTGCTGGGCTCCCCAGTTCAAGAAAGATGAAGAGCTACTGGAGAGAGTCCAGCGGAGGGCTATGAGGATGGTGAGGGGACTGGAGCATCTCTCCTACGAGGAGAGGCTGAGGGAGCTGGGCTTGTTCAGCCTGAAGAAGAGAAGACTGCAAGGGGACCTTAGAAATGCTGATAAATATCTGCAGGGTGGGTGTCAGGAGGATGGGGCCAGACTCTTTCCAGTGGTGCCCAGCGACAGGACAAGGGGCAACGGGCACAAACTGAAGCTGAGGAAGTTCCAGCTGAACACGAGGAAGAACTTCTTCCCTCTGAGGGTGACGGAGCATTGGAACAGGCTGCCCAGGGAGGCTGTGGAGTCTCCTTCTCTGGAGATATTCCAGCCCCGCCTGGACGCGGTGCTGTGCAGCCTGCTCTGGGTGACCCAGCTTGGGCAGGGGGTTGGGCTGGGTGACCCACAGAGGTCCCTTCCAACCCCCACCATTCTGTGATTCTGTGATTTTTCCAGTGGCTGGTACCAATCCCTTTTTTTCCCATACCCACTCCAGTGGGAATGTCTCAGCATTTTCCTTGAGAGCAGCTCTTGGAGATCAAGGTCTCTACCGAATACAGATGGGAGACAGCAGTGGTGAGGTTGCTGCAGAACAAAACCATCTCGGGGGTAGAGAGAGGCTTATAGGAGCGGCAGGAGGGGTGCAGCGCAGCGCTGCACAAACGAGTAGTTGGTATTATTTTAGAGACCCTGCTCTGTTTAGGACTTGGTCTGTGCTCGGTGCTTGTACAGAGGCAATATTTTAGGTTGCTTGGGACTTGCAAAATTAAGATGATGGTACGCGCTAAGCAGGAATACCAGAATACCGGAATGTTTGCCACAGCCTGTCTTCTCCTTGGTCAGAGAAGGGGTTTCAAGAACCTGAGTGTGAAATTTGCCCCGTGGCTGGGGGCAAACTGTTCCCCCATGGTTCAGTGCGGAGGTCTTCCCAGAGCAGCCACCAGCATCGGGCCGTGGGCTGTGGGCGAGCCACGACCCTTCATGGATTGCCTGGTTGCTGTTCGCAGGAGGGGGGGCCCCATCACCTTCTCCTCGAGCCGATACGGGAGACGCCAGCTGCACTTCGAAGGGGCCTCGCTGGAGCTCTCGGACGACGACGCGGAGAGCAAAGGCAGCGACGTGAACGAAGCGCAGCCGGCGCCCGCCGAGTAGAGCCCCGTCTGTACCCTGCTTCAGATATACTTACAACTGCTTTTTTTCTGTAGTAAATAAAATGGAGTTGTCTCTGTTCAGTGCATCTATTTTCCAGATACTCATTGTATAGCCATTTTATAAAGCATCATGTGAAGGATGGAACTTTTTTTTTTGTCAACACGGAAATTTCATTCCCAGAGGGTAGGTGGTTGGGGCAGACCCGTCGTCATGACTGTGCATGCTTTGTTGTACAGACAGCATCCTTCCGTTTCTCCTGTGCTCAGGCGGCCCGTGGCTGTATCGAGTCTGGTGGATCATTGAAGACCAAACTGAACCTGTATGTTTTTTTTTTCTTTTCTCCTAATTGTTGTGATCAGCACACAATCAGCGAGTGAACTGTGAAAAGGCCTTGGGAAGTGTTGGAGGGAGATGTAGGGACGAACGAGTAGCGTCCATTTTTAACCTGCAATACCCTTTTGAAGTGTTCTCAGCACCTGCTTCATCAGTTAGCGTTCCTTCAGTACAGGCAAACTGAAACAGCGTCGCCGTTCCTCATCTGTACAGTACTTCTGCGTTTGTAGAGACCCGCTATCACCACGCCCGACAGATCTGTGTATATATTAAGGCTACTATAATGTGAACACCAGTGGAAAACAAACAGACAACGCAGGCGAAATTAATTTATTAATTTAGGGCCGAGTGAGTTAGCCTTCAAGCCGCAGAGCCGAGCGGCTGCATGGTGCGTGGAGGCCGAGGTGGTGCGGCGGCTCCGGCGGGAGCGGCTCCGGGGCTGCGCGGGGCGGGTGCGGAGCCGGCGGTGACAGGGGTTCAGCGATGGATGTTGCCTGCCTAGGAGTTGACATGCCAGTGGATGTGAATCCTTTTTGTTGTTGTTGTGTTTTGTTTTTTTTTTTTATTTTGTACAGTATTACAGCGAGTAGTTAGCATTCTTTTTGTTTAAATAGCTGAAAAACTGACATTACAGAAAGTGCCTTAGACACTACAGTACTAAGACAATGTTACATATATAATTTGCCTATATAACAATGATTTAATGTATTCATTTTGACTGTGCTTCATATCACGTACCTCTCTAGTCCAAGTGGTATTATTGATATTAGTGACAATGAATCAGTGTTAACTAGGAACCTTCCTCTGCCACATACTCAAAAAACGTGGATTTCCTTTTTTGGTTAAAAGCTTTAACATCTGTCACAAAGGTTTTGTTGTGTGTGTGTTTGGATACTTTAAATCAAACTGGCTGTTGACCACCAGGCATCTGACTGCAAATATCTTGTTTTCTTGTATACCCATATTTCTAGACAATGATTTTTGTAAGACAATAAATTTATTCATTATAGATGTGGCCGCCTGCTACGTTTACTTACAGGAAGAGCTATCTCCTGAGGCTGGCGTAGACCTTAATAAACAAGAATATGACTGGAAGCTGCATTTACCCTTCTTCCTCTTTTGTTTGCTCAGGGTCTTTTTTCTCTTTTGACCTAAACACAGTGTAAATGGCCTGGTCAGGGCTGAGCCTTTGTGTTGCCATTAGAGTCCAAAGTCCCCTCCTGCTGACCTGCAGGGCTGGGACCCAGGCAGAGGCCCCATGGCTGCCTTCAGCGGGGTCTGGGCTTTCTGCTGGGCGGTGGAATCTCCTGTTTCGGAGGTCCCAGTGTGCAGTACCTGCCTCCCTGGCCCAAGGCAGTGATGGCGTTGGGTAAGGCCAAGGCTGGCACTGGTGCCCTGGGGCTGGTCCCTGCACAGAGAAGGTGGACCAGCGTGGGGAGCTGATAGGAGCAGGGAGATGGTGGGCTTAAAACTGGAGTGAGAGGAGAGGGGTGGGGGAGAGCAGGAAGCCCCTGCCTGGGCTCTACAGTCCAGGGCTGCTGTCAGTGGTCCCTCCTGTCCCAGCAAGCCTGGGCTGAGGGAGCCTCCAGCACCGAAGGGCTGCTGGGGACCAGAGCTGATCCCAGGCACCCGCTCCTGGAACCCAGTTCAGTCAGGGGTACCGTTACCTCAGGTGTCTCCTTCAAGGCAGTGGCTGCTGCTCCTCCTGCTGTGAGGACCATACTGGGGAGGGGGCAGGGGCTGCTGAAGGGCTTTTCCCTGCCTCTCTCATGGCTTCCATACCTCAGGGCAGGGGTTGGGCCACTACCAGGCACATACACAGGCTGGGCAGAGAATGGGAGCGAGAGCGGCCCTGAGGAGAAAGGCTTGGGGTGCTGCTGGGTGAGAAGCTGGACACGACCCAGCCGTGTGTGCTCACAGGGCAAGGGGGAGATTCTGCCTCTCTGCCCCACGCTGGTGAGACCCCCTGGGGTACGGGGCTTGGGAATGTGAGGGCCCGGCTGATGAGGATGTGGGTGAAGCTCCAACCAAGAGGTTGCCCAGGATGAGTCGGTCAGCCCCACGCATTACAGCTGCCTCAGCTAAGAAAAAAAAGGAGGGTAACTGTCACAGGCGATTCCCTGCGGAGGGGAACAGAGGGCCCGATCTGCTGACAGGACCCATCCCAAGGGAAGTCTGCTGCCTCCCTGGGGCCCGGGTAAGGGATGTTGCTTGGAAACTCCCTGGTCTGGTGTGGTCCTCTGACTGTTACCCCCTCTTGGTAATGCAGGTTGGCGGGGACAAGATCGCGGAGAGAAGTCCCAAGGCCATCAAAGGGGACTTCAGGGCACTGGTCGAGGGATCGGGGGCACAGGTGGTGTTTTCCTCCATCCCATCAATGGCAGGGAACAGCACTGAAAGGGGAGGAAAGCTCACCTGGTTAACAGGTGGCTCAGGGACTGGTGCCATCGGTTGAATTTTGGCTTCTTTGATCATGGGGAGGTGCACACAGCACCGGGCCTGCTGGGGACAGACGGAGTACAGCTGTCTCAAAGGGGAAAAAGGATTCACTGAGAGGGCTTTAAACAAGGTTCCAAGGGGGATCACATCGCTAGGGATGAGCCCAGGTGTGTCATGGCAGGGTCAGGGGGAGAGCGACAGCCCAGCTCAAGTGCATCTACACTAATGCACGTAGCATGGGCAATAAACAGGAGGAGCTGGAAGCCATTGTACAGCAGGACAGCTAGGTCGTCATCACAGAAATGTGGTGGGACAGCTCGCATGACTGGCATGCTGTCATGGATGGCTTCAGACCCTGCTTCGGCGGGGCGGGGGGGGGGGGTTGGACCAGATGACCCACAGAGGTCCCTTCCAACCCCGACCACTCTGTGATTCCGTGGGAGCCCTGCATCCAGCTCTGGAGCCCTCGGCACAGGACAGACCTGGAGCTGGTGGAGCGGGGCCAGAGGAGGCCCCAGCAATGATCTGAGGGCTGGAACCCCTCTGCTGGGAGGAAAGGCTGGGAGAGCTGGGGCTGTTTAGCCTGGGGAAGGGAAGGCTCCGGGGACACCTTAGAGCAGCCTGAAGGGACCTGCGAGAGAGCTGGAGAGGGTCTTGTGACAAGGGCATGGAGTGATAGGCCAAGGAGTGATGGCTTCAAGCTGCAAAAAGGGAGGGTTTGATTGAACGTGAGAAAGGAATTCTCCACTCTGTGGGTTGTGAGGCCCTGGCCCAGGCTGCCCAGAGAAGCTGTGGCTGCCTCCTCCCTGGCAGGGTTCAAGGCCAGGTTGGAGGGGGCTTGGAGCACCCCAGGCTGGTGGAAGGGATCCCTGCCCATGACATGGGGGGCTGGACCTGGATGACCTGTAAGGCCCCTTCCAACCCAGACCATCCTATGGTTCCATGAACATGCAGAAGGCCCAGGCTCTGTGCAAGAACAGCATCCTCTTACTGGGGATTTTTTAAGGGGAGGGTGTTCCTGCTCCCCCGAGGAGGGAGCTGGTCCCAGGGTGGGGGGAGCTGTGTGGCCTCCCCCTGCATGGCACCGGAGCTCTGGCGGGAGCTGGAGGCCTCCGTCGCTTTGCAGGCTCTTCCCAAAAATCAGATCTTGAGGTCCAAGACAGTCGGTGCCATGGAGGGAAGGCGCTTGCTCAGCCGCCGCTCCCCTCTCTGCGCAGAGAGAAGGAGGAGGCAACACTGCAAGGGAAAGGCAGCAAGCGCTTCGCAGCGGCGCACAGCAACATCGCTACGTGACAAAACCACGGCCACTGCCACCGGTTCTGCAAAATCCACTGATTTCACATTAAAAGACCTTTATTTTTGGAAGATGGCGGTAATTTGGGTTTGGGTTTTTTTTTTAAAACCCCTTCACGATCTGTGTCACCACGGTGGTATGGTACACTGTCCTACTGCAACATGCCATATAGATTTCGAATAAATAAAGCTACAAAGCCCAAGTTATGTACAAAGATCTTCGGCAAAGATAATTATGTTTACAAACCTATGTACAATAAACCAAATGGAAACAGTCAAATGCAGCAGAGGATGCACAGGAAAGGGCGACCATACAAACCCTGACGGCGAGGGGGGGGCTTCCCGCCTCCCCTCTGCTGGGGCCGATGGTTTTTTTCTCAGCACTTGTAAATAAACCAGCTTGGAGCTGCAGAGCCAAGTGAACGCGACGGCCCCGAGCGGGAATGAAGAATTCTAAACCCACAGATCAAACCCCAGCTGGGTTTGCTGGTTCTTTGTATAAAATCCACCGACTCCGAGGCACACGGACAGAGAACTCGCACAAACACGTTGCTCGAAAGACGCACGAGGTACACGCAGTCGCCCAACACTATCGCAAAAGCGCGCAGGTGACGCTGTGAGATCCAGTCCTATATTACACGGATCGGAACAGGGGTGGGGTGGTGGCGGGGTCCCAGGAGGGGGCTTTGTGGATTTGTGGCTTCCTAACGCTCTGGTGGAGTTCCCGGTGTGGCGGTGTGTGGATGTTTGCCTGACGAAGGCACTGGGAGCACGCTCCAGCCGCTCGCTGCGTTGCTGCACAGGTGGGGGAGCGCCGAGGGGCCGCTTCAGCACGGCTCAGCCACGCCAGCACCCAGCAAGGCAGGCGATGTTCTGACTGACGAGTGCTGGGCACGGGACCGTCACCCCCGCGCCCCCAGCCCCTCCATCCCTCTGCCCCGTAGGGCCACGCAGCTCAGCCTCCCATGCCCACTCCAACCCACGGCCACGCTCTGGCCCCGCAGTGATTTATTAAGCTGCAGTAACTGAGTCATGGACCTGATTCCTGTTCGAAGAGCCGCGGCGCAGCCTCAGCCAGGGGTCTGAGGTCTGAGCCTTACCGGGAGGGCAGCAGCTGCCCGTCCTGAGCAGCAGGATGATGGAGGAGGCAGGGAGAAACGCTGCCAAACCTAAGTTAGAGAAGAGATACGGTGAGGGGCTGAGGACCGCCAGGCTGAGCAAGACTCCTACAGCCCGTGAAACAGAGCACTGCGGGTGGCAGCTTGAGCAGCGCGGGGTGTGGAGCCAAGGCAGAGAATGTCCGCTACAGCGACAGGAGAAAACAAACTGTATTAATGTGACATGGAGGGCCATGAGCTCAGGGTCTTCTCTGGCAGCAGGGCGCAGGTCGTGTTCCAGAGGGGCAGGAATGGGCAGCAATCGGGAGCAGTTCTTCTCGTGGTGGGCTGAGAAAAGCATCCGCAAGTCCGAACACGACCTCCTGCGGGCTCATACGCTCAGGGGGAGCATGCCAGACGCCGAGGACGGTCGAGAGGCTCCCAGTCCGGGGGGACCTTGATCAAAGCCGTTTACTGCCCTGAGGAGCAAGAAGAGACAGGCCGGTAAGTGATGAGCCCCAGGAGATGGCACCGCTCACCCCTCCCGGCCCCAGCAGCTGGAGAACAGACCCCTCTCCTCCCCTCTCACCTCACCCTGGCTGTACGATGGCTGCAAGGCCACTGTGACCACAACAGGGCTCCCATAGCTGCGCCCACCCGCAGCCAGGGACAGGCGCAGGTGGGTGCTCACCCCACTGCCTGGAGGCGGTGGGTGTTGCCTGATGACCACCCCAGGAGGACAAGCAGCTCCTGCGCAGACCCCAGGCCCCCACGCCGGGCTCTGGGCAGCTGAGGGGCCGGGAACAGCAGCGCTGCAGGCTCGCTCCCCACGGCCAGCTCCCCTCCCCTCTTCACGGGTGCTGGTGGGCTGCGAGAGGAGAACATGGGTCTGACAGCTTTTCCATCTCTACTCCGTTCTGGCTTTGTCAGATCTTCTGTGATCAGGCTCAACACACAGCGTCTGCCCAGGCTCACCATCTGCTGATCATCACCACCACCACAGCCTTGACAACCAGAAGCGATGGCATCCCCATGTCAGAACAGCACGTCCACCCCCACTGTTGTCCCGGAACCAGCACCCTGCCCTCACAGTCGGGTTTGTAATAACAAAGGCGAGGGAGAACTCCCCCAGCCCTGCAAGGTCCCTACCTCGATGTCTGCTGGCTCCCAAGTGCTGCCTCTGCAGCCCTTCACCAGCTTCGCCCGAACCACCGGCACCCCAGAAGATGCCATTGAGATCACTCCTGGCAGAGCTACGTTTGGGAGAGGGGACACCTGAGGAGACAGCCTCTGCTGCCCAGAGCTGTGAGCTGCGGTGAGTAGAAGCAAGAAGGAAGAGAAGCCGAGGGCTCTCCTGACGAGCTCGAAGCCAAGCCAGGAGCCGGCAGCTCCGGGGTCCCAGGCTGCGCCCACTCCACGGAGCACATCCCGCTCACTGCCGTCACTGCCCACGGGACCGAGATGCCACCAGCCCACACGCGGTGGCTCACGACTGCATCCCCGGGCAGAGCAGCGCGGTTTCCGCACTCCTGTTCCTGTGCTGCGCACATTCACCGGTGACCTTGCAGCTCCTGCGTCAAGGATGAAAAAACCCCACCAGCAACCCCAGAGGCTGCTGCCGTTGCACTGGGCAGTCACAAGCTCCTTCCATGAAGAGCTAAAATCCCGACAGTCGCTAGCAAGAACAGATTCCCATGGTAACGCAGCTCGCTGCCGCAGGGAGTCAGGCTGTTTCCTTTCCCCATAGAATCTCAGAATGGTGGGGGTTAGAAGGGACCTCTGTGGGTCACCCAGCCCAACCCCCTTCCCAAGCAGGGTCACCCAGAGCAGGCTGCACAGCACCGCGTCCAGGCGGGGCTGGAATATCTCCAGAGAAGGAGACTCCACAGCCTCCCTGGGCAGCCTGGGCCAGGCCTCCGTCATCCTCAGAGGGAAGAAGTTCTTCCTCGTGTTCAGCTGGAACTTCCTCAGCTTCGGTTTGTGCCCATTGCCCCTTGTCCTGTCGCTGGGCACCACTGGAAAGAGTCTGGCCCCGTCCTCGTGACACCCACCCTGCAGATATTTAGAGGCATTTCTAAGGTCCCCTCGCAGCCTTCTCTTCTTCAGGCTGAACAAGCCCAGCTCCCTCAGCCTTTCCTCGTAGGAGAGATGCTCCAGTCCCCTCACCATCCTCGTAGCCCTGCGCTGGACTCTCTCCAGTAGCTCTTCATCTTTCTTGAACTGGGGAGCCCAGCACTGGACACAGTACTCCAGATGGGGCCTCACCAGGGCAGAGTAGAGGGGAAGGAGAACTTCCCTCGTCCTGCTGCCCACACTCCTCTTGATGCACCCCAGGATCCCATTGGCCTTCTTGGCAGCCAGGGCACACTGCTGGCTCACGGTCAACCTGTCGTCCACCAGGACACCCAGGTCCCTCTCCACAGAGCTGCTCTCCAGCAGGTCCGCCCCAGCCTGTACTGGTGCGTGGGGTTGTTCCTCCCCAGGTGCAGGACCCTGCACTTGCCCTTGTTGAACCTCATCAGGTTCCTCTCTGCCCAGCTCTCCAGCCTGTCCAGGTCACGCTGAATGGCAGCACAGCCTTCCGGTGTGTCTATCACACCTCCCAGTTTGGTGTCATCAGCAAACTTGCTGAGGGTACACTCAGTCTCTTCATACAGGTCATTGATGAAGAAGTTGAACAAGGCTGGGCCCAGTACTGACCCCTGGGGGACACCACTAGTTACTGGCCTCCAACTAGACACAGCACCACTGATGACAACCCGCTGAGCTCTGCCATTCAGCCACTTCTCAATCCACCGCCCCGAGCACTCCTCCAGTCCACACTTCCTGAGCTTCCCTAGAAGGATGTTATGGGAAACCGTGTCGAAAGCCTCGCTGTTAAACACCCAAACTAGCACAGCCTGGCTCAGAGCAGGGAGAAAACACCTTTCCCACCTCCTCCCCATTGAGGTGGAAACTTCAGCTCCCATTCGAGCATTGCCTTGATACAGGGAGGTGCCTCCCTGGCTGCACGCAGTAAAAAGCTGCTGGAAGAAGCTCAGGGGCAGACGTATCTCACTGTCTACATTTGGATGACGGGCCATGAAGCCAACCTGATCCTGACACGACTCTGCAAATTAGTTAACAGCTCAGAAGCACCTCTGACAAGTGGGACGGGGGGGGGGGGGGAAAAACCAAACAACAACAAAAAAAAAACCGACCCAAACTGGATTAAAACGTGGTACTTTGCTCCCTTCTGAAAGGATCAGAGAAAAGTGGCATTCCACGTCAGCAGCCTGGGTGTGCTCAGGTCTGATGAGCTGCGTTCAAGCCCAGCTCTACAGCTCTGTCACGTTTCCTGCACTAAACTCCGGGCTGCTCTTTCACAGAATGGTTTGAGTTGGAAGGGACCTTCAGAGGCCATCTAGCCCAACCCCCTGCAGTAAGTAGGTGCCCAGCGACAGGACAAGGGGCAACGGGCACAAACTGAAGCAGAGGAAGCTCCAGCTGAACACGAGGAAGAACTTCTTCACTCTGAGGGTGACGGAGCCCTGGCCCAGGCTGCCCAGGGAGGCTGTGGAGTCTCCTTCTCTGGAGATATTCCAGACCCGCCTGGATGCAGTGCTGTGCAGCCTGCTCTGGGTGACCCTGCTTGGGCAGGGGGTTGGGCTGGAGACCCACAGAGGTCCCTTGCAACCCCTACCATTCTGTGATTCTCTGAAATTAAAATACATTAAACAGAGGAACTGTGAAAAATAACAAATAAAGTATGCTGGATGACTCCTGGCTAACCTCCCAGAGGAGAGCAGGGAAGAGAAGTCCTTGCGCCCGGTCTCCAAGGTCTCCGACAGTGCCGGGAGGAGCACACGCATCGCTCCAGCCTTCAGCCGCTCTGCCCAGGCCTGACACAGGCGCGGGGCTCCTGCATGCAGCTGACGCTGCCCGACAGCCTGGAGACCTGCCCACAGCCATTAATCCCAGCCACATCACTTGCCTGCTGCTTCTGCCTCATTTCGCCATCCCTCAGACCCGACCCACTCTGTGGGGCCCGCGCTGCGCCCTTGCTCTGGGCTTCCTAAGAAACTGGGCTCAGGGGTGCTTCACAGGGAGCCGAAGCCCCAGTCCCTGCTGGGAACAGCCCCAGCAGTGGTTTCTGATGGGTGCTCCTGACTGCCTGCCCGTGCAGTGGCGTGGACCTTGTGCCCGTTTCCAACTGCTCTCTCTGCCCTGTGATTGCTAAAGACAGATTTTTACATATTAATCTTTATTCCAAGCTGTATTTTGTGCTTGGCACCTTATCTCCAAGACTCTCTCAACTCTAAGTATCCAATAAAGCCTCAGCAGAAAATTCTCCTGTTGCTGAATAGCCCAGGCTGAGGAGTAAATGGATGGGCTCAAAGCATGCTTGGAGACCAGCCCCCCAATAAAACAAGAGGAAAAGGGAGTTTTCAGGCAGGGCAGTGCTTTGAAACACACCCAAGCAGCAGTAACAGCACAAGGAGGCAGAGGAACGCCCAGCACGGAGATGCAAGGAGGAAGATGGGGACAAGGCTGTGGCAGATGAAGCTGGCAGGGACCTGCACCTTTCGACAGCACAGGGAACCCTCCGCGCTCCCTCGAGAGGCAGATGAGGGAGACGAGCCAGACCCTTGGATGCTGGAGGTGGTGCCTGCACCGAGCCCCTGTGCCCAGGATCCCCCCACAGAGCCCGGGACCCCGGGGTCTGCACAGGCTGCTTCCAGCTGGCACGGCTGTGGCGGGCAGGGACGGTGGCACCGAGCCGGAGCACTGCTGTCTCGACGCGCACGCTGCTGATCACACCGTCCTCCGCCCCTGCTCTGCAACCCTGGCCGGCTCCCAGCACATCTGTGCCTTTGTTGGCTTTCCCATCGGCCAGAACCACAGCAACCGAGCATCGACAAGACGACAGCAACGAAACATCGAAGGAAAAACACAACCAAAGGGCAAACTAACTTTCAAAATTCACTAAATTAACAGCAGGGATACTTCATCCTGTATCTCTGATGTGACTGATTCAATCAGAACCATGCATGTATTTGAAGAACTATTGATTAGATCAAGAAAGCAAGCAGCACTCAATCTTATGTTTGCAACAGGTCACAGCAGCAGAGGAGTTTATCTAAAGTAAGGAGAAAGAGAGGGATTGCGGCCTCAGGCTTTGATCATGGACCATTAGTTTGTAACGCTGAGAGAACTACCCCATGCAGTTAGCACAACCACCGACTCTGCACCTCCAAGCACCGAGTTTAAAGGCATGCAGCTTATCATTGCAAATGAATTCATTTACCCATGACCAAGGTGGGGAATACGACCTTTTCACGCCTAGTGGAGAAAAATTGAAACAGTTTATGCACACGATAAAGACATTCTTGGCCATAACCCTGGACGCAAGGAATGGGGCAAAGCAAAGGTGTTCAGCTGAACCTCACCAGATCTCTCCCCTTCCACCTCTGCCCGGGCAGACGAGGGGTCCTATTTCAGCGACAACCAGCACTCCCACCATACTCCACGGCCGCAAGCGCGTGACCCAGATAAAACCCTGGAGCATTGCAAAGCACGTTACAGGACATGGGATTACTCACCTGCATCCGAGGTACCCACACGTCCCTCTTTTCCAGGAAAACTTTTTCATAAGGCGGACTAGGGAACGGGAAGACCGCCCTGCTTTCACTGCCTGATGTGTTACGATCAGGGCTGGGGTAACTGTGTGCACTGTGTAAATATCCCTACGTGCTTCACGGGACTGCTACAAGTGTGCAAGCAGAGGTGCTTCTCACATTCAAACCTGAGCTTGTTTGAATAAAACAAAGCCCAGCAGATTGACCAAAATAACCTAAGCATAAACACCATCTACAAGGACTTTGATAAGAGTGCAGGCAGGGGAGTGGGGGAGCAGTGAACACGGAGTTCATGCCTCAAGCAACAAACACTACATGCTGGCTCACATGCTGCCTCAGCTCTGCTGTTCAAGTGCCAAGGCTCTGCAGAGCCCATCAAAGTCAGAGCCATTTTGTTCCCCAACTGGATCGAAGTTAATAACCAATTAAGAAATATTACAACACCAAAAAAAACAAGTATCTATTCGAGAACATCCTCAGGTGCTGTTCGGCCATGCCCGGGCATCCGAACAGTAACAGCACATTCCTGAAGGAACAAGTCTGCAGGAATCTAATCTCACAGCAGACACTGAGTTTTGAAAAAGTAGGCAAGTCCTGACTCTTCCAATTCCCCAGCAAAGCCTCGCTGCGGGCCCAGCTGTCCTCCAGGCCTCTGCTAAAGTGACGCTCCCCTGTGTCAGCTCCTGCCCATCGCTGTCTTCGGCTGCCTGCTCAGCTCTGCTCAGCAAGCAAAGAGCAGATGTTTGACAGGAGATGGAGACTGGCCAAACACTTTAACCAACAAAATGGCAGAGGAAGGAAAGTAAGGGGAAATGTAATGCTACAGCTGAGTTACCTCTGTCCCATTCCCACCACCCAACCACGGGCTGCTCTTTAGGCAGCGGCTGCAGATGGGATGGCATCTACAATCACATGTGGCTGTTTCAGGCTCCAGCAACAATGAGGGACAGGGAGGAGAGTACAGGGGCTGGGGAGAGAGGAGAAGAGGGGATAAGCAAGGCATGCCTTGCCTTAGCCCCTCGTGCCCAGCCACCGCCGCATGCTCCAGGTCCGACTCCTGCCAGCGCGGCTGGAGCTGGGCGGCTGCTGCAGCGTGCGGGCGTGATGGGGCTGACCACGTTGCGGTTCAGAGCTCGGTTCAGCTTACACGTGCAAAGTTGTACAGGTTTTACACGGCAGCCACGGAGACGCGTGCCCAGCACAGACACTGCGATCAGCCCCAGCACTCAGAGACCTCCACAGGGGCAGCAAGATTGAGCAGGAGCCGATGCGGGGAAGAGGCACGGGCCATCCGCTGTCAACAGCATGTGGGCGCGCAGAGGAGGAGGACAGGACAGCAGGGATCTCTAACAACCTGCCGATAAGGACGTCAGTCATTTCCACCCCCTTTTCTAGCCCACTAACATCCTCCAGCTCTGCTGTAGAAGTTAGTATTCAGGAGGGTGGGTTTCTAAACCTTTTTCAGCTACAACCTGCTGGTAACTCCAGGCAGCCAGCCAAGATAGCAAGTGTGATGACAATCCAGATAATTAAAAGTGACCCCACCCCACACAGCAATCAGCTTATTTGTCACACCACAACTCCATATAGCCATGCTGCCTCCTAAGAACAGCTATGATCTCTCCCTAGCAACTACCCTGACAGCTTGTACCTGAAATATCGCCCGTGCCCTGCAAGTGTGAGCTGCCGTGGTGATGCACAGACCCCAGCCAGCCTTGTAGTGCACAGACGACCCAAAAGTCTGTCCGATTTGCACAGGACACTGACTTTGTTATGTCTCCAAACTCTTCTTTTCCAAAACCAGCAAACAACAGTGACTCTAAAAAAACTCTGAATACCAGTTTCTAAGATGCAACTTGCCCCGCTACCCACGTAGCAACACAATTCAGCTCAAAGAAGAATGATTGTAGGAAGCTCAGCTTGTCTGCTCTGTATACGGCACTCTTCAGGTCGGCAACTGCTCATTTACTTCTCCAAAATAAATTCTGTATTGAGGATGTGCGGAAAGCCCTGACCACGGGCGAGTCACGGGAGACACACGGGGTCGTTTCTCCTGTGAAAGCAGTTTCTGGCTTCACGGCTGACGCACAGCACAGACAGCATGGAAGCAGTTGCTCCCTCGATCAGCCAGAACTATGCCCTTAATGACGTTTTCTTTTTCCCCTCATAGAGGGGGAAGTAGAGCAAACAGGGCACCACCCTCCAAGCGAGCATTTGCTGCCTGCACTCAGCTGTTCTCACCAAGGGAACCTCCAGATTTGCCATCACGTACTTCCCCCGTGTGAGCACACCAGTAGCTATGGCAACTGCACCGCTACTTACTTGAGATCCTTTCGAAGGGCACGTTCACTTCACCAGCAGGTTTGCTGCCTGGGTTGATTTTTTTATTACCTGAGATGCAGCTGCCAAGAGATTCGGCAGCAGAGGGACAGGACAGGCACTGGCACCCTGCCAGCTACGAGACAATCACGCTTGCTTTGCTCTGTGCTTTACAGAAATCAGCACTGTCACCCTCCCCATCCCCTTGAGACTGGCTCCACAATTTATTTGTCCTATAGGATGAAAGCTGTGGTGGGCTAAAGACAAACCAAGAATAACTTCTGCTCCAAGTAGCATCCTGAAACACACTCCCTTTCAGGATAAAAGCATATCCTTACTTACCCTTTGTCAAAGAAAGAAGTATGTCCCGGATGAGGGTACTTTGTGCCATTGCTGTTCATCACACCGCTGTTAACATTCCCTGAAATGTAGGATTTCCGTGATGCCTGGTCCTTTGCAAAATTTCTGCAAGCAGCTAATTTGGATTCTAAGGCCTGTGAAAGGGGAAAAAAAAATGACGTCAAAAAAGTAATACCATTAAGAGGAAGTATTTTGCTGCTCAAGTTCAGGCTTTGTCATGACCCCAAGATCACCACGATCAGGAACCCAGTGTGATCACCTTTGGCGAAAGCTGAACTGAATGGGAACAAAGCTGTCATTTTCTCTGTCATCCAACCACAAAGGAAACCCACACAACGAGATGCTGACGCAGACCGCCACGCATGACTCAGTTCCATCAGGGCTCAGATTTTACAACATATCAACACTCAATTAATTACCTAAAATAAGGAAGCCAATTCCTAGTAGAAGTTACCAAAACTTCCTGCTTCAGCAGCTGCAGTAAGGCTGGCATAAGCTAATCAGAAGTCTAAGACAGAGCCTAAAGCAGAATCCTCAAGTTTTGCGAGGGACTTTGTATTTGGGACTTTGTATTTGGAAATTCGAATTTTTTTCTCCAGGGCAATGCCTTCTAGCATTTCTTTCTTAATCTTGGCCTGCAAAACAAAGCCAGTTTCTTAAGTGCCATTGGTATGCTTCAGAACAAGAAGTGCTACAGCATCAGACGAGGAACCCAAGGCAGCAACTAAGCCTGTCTCTGTGGTCTGTACCTCACCTGTACTACTTCGCAGCAAGCCTGGTGAGATCTTGTTCCCCTGTACAAGGTGACAGTCTCTGCCTCATCTGCTGACTCCTGCCAGAAGGGAGGCCAAAATCCTGATTCTCTCCTTCACTGCAGCATACCCCCTGCCCTTTCTGCTGTCTGTCACAAACTGAGGCTTTGCTTCAATAGCAGTCCGGTCTAGCAGAAAGTCCTTGCAACAATTTATTACATCCACCCTGCGCATGGGAGCATTCATACACTTGCAAATGCATACAGCGGAGACAAAACCTCATCTCCCCAAACACGGGGCTTGGTCCCATTCCACGTAGAAAAATATTCCACTGATAAGACACTGGCATGCTATCACAAGTAAGTGAACACTACACAGTGTTCTAGAAATCCATGCAAGCTTACTCAGTGGCTATATAGGCAGATATATTGTGGTCAGCAGGTCGAGGGAGGTTCTCCTTCCCCTCTACTTGGTCCTAGTGAGGCCCCATCTGCAGTACTCTGTCCAGTTCTGGGCTCCCCAGTTCAAGAAAGATGAGGAGCTACTGGAGAGAGTCCAGCGGAGGGCTATGAGGATGGTGAGGGGACTGGAGCATCTCTCCTACGAGGAAAGGCTAAGGGAGCTGGGATTGTTCAGCCTGGAGAAGAGAAGGCAGAGAGGGGACCTTATAACTGCCTAGAAACATCTTCAGGGTCGGTGTCAAGAGGATGTGGTCAGATTCTTTTCAGTGGTGCCCAGCGACAAGGGGCAACAGGCTCAAATTGAAGAATAGGAAGTTCCAGCTGAACATGAAGAACAACTTCTTCACTCTGAGGGTGACAGAGCACTAGAACAGGCTACCCAGAGAGGCTGTGGAGTCTCCTTCTCTAGAGATACTCAAACCCTCCTGGACAAGGTCCTGTGCAGCCTGCTCTGGGTGACCCTGCTTCGGCAGGGCGCTGGACCGGGTGACCCACAGAGGTCCCTTCCAACCCCCACCATTCTGTGACCCTGTGAGATATAGATAACCACCTACCTCTTGGTCTCAAAGCACCTATCAGCTGGAAATAGCCTGTGTGATCTGTGCCAAGTGCCTCTATCTCAGCTGCATGCAAGAAAGCTGAGGGGAAACTTCTTGCATAGAAATGGAGTCTGAGGCTCAGGATGAGGCATCTTATGAGTAGCCAAAGCCACAGAAATCCTAAACATCCTCTAATCATTACTGAACAAATGCATGAGCTGGAATTTTGTACCAGTGGCAGAGCGTGTGTCTCGGAGCAGGCTGGGAACAACCATGCTTATTTGACATTTCCTGTTCTTGCAGAGTAATCACAGGGGATTGTGCTTAAGCTCTCTAAATCCCCTGCAGACTCTTACTCACAATGATCCCATTTTAAACATGTCACTCCATAACCCCGAGTTATCCTGCTGCCCTTTCAAACCAGCTACGAGCTCACCGACTCCAAACATGAACAATGAGTTAATTTTTAATTTCAAACTTTGCTAAAACAACTGTCTGTACTGCAGCTATTGCTGTTCTCAGTGCTAACCACAAGAGACAGAGGAAAGCCAGCACCGGCGGCGAGACACGGAGGCTACCCATGCTTCCACTCAGAACACCAGCCACTGAGGCACGTCCACAAGCTTCTCATAACTCAAGAGTCGCCTTCATTCAACTGGAAAGCCTGGCATCCTAAACAACACTGTAACAGATGTTTAAACCACTTCTTCCTTGCTTATTGTGGGAATCCCTTTAAAGGCTCACGCATTTCACTTCCCAATCAACTACAGATGGGAACATTTGGCTTTCTCCTGATTTATTTTCTCACTTTCTTAGCACAGGCTTCTACTTTTTTTTCTGTTTTCAGCACCTGTTGCATATCTCCCCAGGCATGATCTCAGCTCCCCTCCCATGACACACAGTTACTGTGCAGCAGGCACCCAGAGTCTGAGTGCCAGTTCTGCATCTGGGTCTCACTAGAGAGGAAGCCACAGGCCACACGTGAGGTAAGAACAAGTGGCTGACAGTGTCTAACCCCATACACCAAAGTGCTTGAGAGACTTCTTACTCCAAATATGAATTTCATCACCCAAAGTTGGAATCAGAACCTTAGTAATATGCTTTACAAATCAAGATCATTAAAAAAAATACATTATCACATACTGTTTTGGTTTCGGCTGCCGCCGGCAACAAAAGCGCCACGCGGCCGCCCCTCCCCCCGCCGGCGTGCGGAGGAGAATGGAAAGAAAAAGGCAGAAACAGGTGGGTCGGGATAAGGGCAGTTTAACAGAACAGCAAACAGAGGGAAAACAGGAACAACAACGATACAAATAAGGAGAAAACACAACCACGAACCGTACAACAACCGCTCTCCCGAAACCGGACCGGCGCTGCGCCCGCCCAAGCTGCGAGTGCCTTCCCGCCGCACCGCCCCCCCCACCGGAACCCAGCGTGACGTCACAGGGTATGGAATACCCGACTCTGTATGGCCAGGTGGGGTCAGCCCCCACCCCCCGGCTGTGCCCCTTCCTGGAGTCCGGTGAAAATTAACCCTGTTCTGGCCAAACCCAGGACATTATCCACCCCTTATTCCATACCATCTACGTCATGCCCAGGTCCCCCATTGTCCGGTCGATCACCACCACTTCTCCTGTCTCCAGATATCATTCCCTTAGTCTATGGATCATCACTCTAAAGTGTCCGTTGAGTTCATTTAATCCATGACTTCGGGCTCCATCTGTCGTTACGGTCTTCCGTGGCAGGGGAGGTGATGTGTGGTGATGGGCGGTCGCTTGCTGCATCCGGAGCTCACGGCTGATGTATCTGGTGCGGCCCGTGCCCACAGTCTGCAGGAGATGTTGATCTTGATGAAGTTGCTGGATGCTAGTTGTTGAAAACCAGGTCCAGTTCCATCATCGCTGTGCTCTGCTAGGTTTTCATCGAAAAAGTCCATCCTTCTTTAATCTGGACGATTCTTACTATGCTACTACTGGTACAAAATATAACAATTATAACAGTGATTACAGACAGTGACAGGGTTATTTAACAACTAACTTTATACAATTTATTTATGGACTATTCTCGCCCAAAATTAAATCCCCATGAGGTACACATCGGACTTCCCCATCCTTCCGCATTACCCACCAGGTACACCCAGGTCCTTGAGCAAAGGCAATCCCGCGGACGGGCTTGCCTTTGCCCGAGGCAGGACTAACCCAAACCGTCTTCCCTAACATGTTCCGCATGTGCACCTCAGGGACTTTATCCCCTTCTACGGGGCGCTGAGGTTTTGACTGGGCAGGACCAGCCCTGTTGGTGGACCCTCTGGTGTTGACCAACCAGGTGGCCTTTGCTAAATGGGTATCCCAATTTTTGAAAGTCCCACCCCCCATTGCCCTCAAAGTGGTTTTTAGCAGCCCATTGTAACGTTCAATCTTTCCAGAGGCTGGTGCATGGTAGGGGATGTGATACACCCACTCAATACTGTGTTCTTTGGCCCAGGTGTCTATGAGGCTGTTGCGAAAGTGAGTCCCGTTGTCTGACTCGATTCTTTCGGGAGTGCCATGTCGCCACAGGACTTGTTTTTCCAGGCCCAGGATGGTATTCCGGGCGGTGGCATGGGGCACAGGGTAGGTTTCCAGCCATCCGGTGGTGGCCTCCACCATTGTGAGCACATAGCGCTTGCCTTGGCGGGTCTGTGGCAGTGTGATGTAGTCAATCTGCCAAGCCTCCCCATATTTATATTTTAGCCATCGTCCTCCAGACCACTGAGGCTTTACCCGCTTGGCTTGCTTGATTGCAGCGCATGTCTCACATTCATGGATAACCTGTGCAATAGTGTCCATGGTCAAGTCCACCCCTCGGTCACGAGCCCATCTGTATGTCGCGTCTCTTCCTTGGTGGCCCGAGGTGTCATGGGCCCACCGAGCTATAAAGAGTTCACCCTTATGTTGCCAGTCCAGATCCACCTGAGCCACTTCAATCTTAGCAGCCTGATCTACCTGGTGGTTGTTTTGATGTTCTTCAGTGGCCCGACTCTTAGGGACGTGGGCGTCCACATGACGGACTTTTGCAACCAACTGCTCCAGCCGGGCAGCAATATTTTGCCACAATGGGGCAGCCCAGATAGGTTTGCCTCTGCGCTGCCAGTTGTTCTTCTTCCATTGCTGCAGCCACCCCCACAAGGCATTGGCCACCATCCAAGAGTCGGTGTAAAGATAGAGCACTGGCCACTTCTCTCGACTGGCAATGTCTAAAGCCAGCTGGATGGCTTTCACCTCTGCAAACTGGCTGGACTCACCTTCTCCCTCGGCAGTTTCTGCGACTTGTCGTGTAGGGCTCCATACAGCAGCCTTCCACCTCCGCTGCTTCCACACAAAGCGACAGGACCCATCAGTGAACAGGGCATACTGTTTCTTATCTTCTGGCAGCTGGTTATACAGTGGGGCCTCTTCAGCACGTGTCACCTCCTCCTCTGGTGATGCTCCAGAATCTTTGCCTTCTGGCCAGTCCATGATTACCTCCAGAATTCCTGGGCGACTGGGGTTTCCCATTCGGGCACGCTGGGTGATCAGAGCGACCCACGTACTCCACGTAGCATCGGTGGCATGATGCGTAGAGGGGACCCTCTCTTTGAACATCCAGCCCAGGACCGGCAATCGTGGAGCTAGGAGGAGCTGTGCTTCAGTGCCGACCACTTCTGAAGCAGCTCGAACGCCTTCATATGCTGCCAGAATCTCTTTTTCAGTGGGAGTATAGCGGGCCTCAGATCCTTTGTATCCCCGGCTCCAGAACCCCAGGGGTCGACCTCGAGTCTCCCCTGGTGCTTTCTGCCAGAGACTCCAGGTTGGGCCATTCTCCCCGGCTGCGGTGTAGAGCACGTTTTTAACATCTTGCCCTGACCGGACTGGACCAAGGGCTACGGCATGAACTATCTCCTGTTTAATCTGTTCAAATGCCTGTCGTTGCTCAGGGCCCCATTCAAAATCATTCTTCTTCCGGGTCACGTGGTACAGAGGACTCACAATCTGGCTGTAATTTGGGATGTGCATCCTCCAAAAACCCACAACACCCAGGAAGGCCTGTGCTTCCTTTTTGCTGGTTGGTGGAGACATAGCTGCTATTTTGTTGATGACATCCATTGGGATTTGACGGCGCCCATCCTGCCATTTTATTCCCAAAAACTGGATCTCTTGCGCAGGTCCCTTGACTTTACTTCGCTTGATGGCGAAACCGGCTTTCAGAAGGATCTGAACTATTTTCTCCCCTTTCTCGAAAACCTCCTCCACTGTGTCGCCCCATATAATGATGTTGTCGATGTACTGCAGATGTTCTGGGGCTTCACCCTTTTCCAGTGCAGTCTGGATTAGTCCATGGCAAATGGTGGGACTGTGTTTCCACCCCTGGGGCAGTCGATTCCAGGTGTACTGGATGCCCCTCCAGGTGAAAGCAAACTGTGGCCTGCACTCTGCTGCCAAAGGGATGGAGAAGAATGCATTAGCGATGTCAATTGTAGCATACCACTTGGCTGCCTTTGACTCCAGCTGATACTGAAGTTCTAGCATGTCTGGCACGGCAGCACTCAGCGGTGGTGTGACTTCATTCAGGCCACGGTAGTCTATTGTCAGTCTCCACTCTCCAGTAGATTTTCTCACTGGCCATATGGGACTATTAAAGGGTGAGCGAGTTTTGGTGATCACTCCTTGACTCTCCAGCTGGCGGATCAGCTGATGAATGGGGAGAAGGGAGTCTCGGTTGGTACGATACTGTCGCCGGTGCACCATTGTGGTCGCGATGGGTACCTGTTGTTCTTCAACCCTCAGCAACCCCACAACGGAAGGATCCTCCGAGAGACCAGGCAAAATGCACAGCTGTTTAATTTCTTCCGTCTCCACAGCAGCTATGCCAAAAGCCCACCGATACCCCTTTGGGTCCTTGAAATAGCCTCTCCTAAGATAGTCTATCCCAAGGATGCACGGAGCCTCAGGGCCAGTTACAATGGGGTGCTTCTGCCACTCCTGCCCAGTGAGGCTCACTTCAGCCTCCAGTACACTCACCTCTTGGGACCCCCCTGTCACTCCCGAAATGCAAATGGACTCTGACCCTTTGAACTCTGATGGCATTAAAGTACACTGTGCACCAGTGTCCACTAGAGCTTTATACTCTTGTGGATCTGACGTGCCAGGCCACCGAATCCACACCGTCCAATAGACACGGTTGTCCCTTTCCTCCACCTGGCTGGAGGCAGGGCCCCTCTAATCCTCGTCAGACAATTTGCTGCTCACCTGCTGTAAGAATGACTTGGAGGTCCCCTCCAGAGGATCAGAATCAAGGTCAAACTGTCTACCTGGTCTGGAGAGCTGGCTGCTGGAAACTGGAGCAGCATTTTTCCTAACAGAGTCCCCTTTTGTGATTGTTTTACCTCGCAACTCACGTACTCGTGCCTCTAGACTTGAGGTGGATTTTCCATCCCACTTCCTCATGTCCTCTCCGTGGTCACGCAGGTAAAACCACAGGGTGCCCCGTGGTGTGTAGCCTCTGTATTCCCTCTCCTGAGCAGGGAAACGCTTGCCCCTAATAGCTGAGATGATGGCCCGTACAGGTGGGGAGTAGGACCTACTCTCTTTCATTTGTCGGACCTCCCGGGCCAGTTTCTCCACAGCTGAGACAAGGGAGGAAGAGAGACTTTCCTCATATTGGCGGAGTCTGACAGCCACCTCATCCACTGTTGGTGCGTCTTTACCTTTCCAGTTTACAACTGCCAGTGAGTCGGCATGCGAGGAGGGTGCGCTCCGCACAAACTTCCTCCACATGGATTGTGAGCACTGGAGTTCATCTGGGTCTGTGGGTACCTGCTCATCGTCTGTGTCACAGTAAACCAGCTCCCGCACAGCTAATTCCCTCAAGTACTGAATACCCCTTTACATATTGGTCCACTTGCCAGGATAGCATACAAAATCGTCACTGAAGGGGTACCTCTCCCTCACGCCTGACAGAAGTCTCCTCCAGAGGCTGAGGACTTGTTCCTTCATCCCAATGGCCTTGTCAATGCCCCCGTCCCTGGCCAGGGATCCCAGCTGCTTGGCTTCCTTGCCCTCTAATTCCAAGCTGCTGGCCCCGTTATCCCAGCACCGCAGCAGCCAGGTGGCAATGTGCTCGCCAGGGTGGCGGCTGAAATCTTTCCGCATGTCCCGCAGCTCGCCCAGGGACAGGGACCGGGTGATGATCTCTGTCTCTATCTCCCGTGATGACCCTGGCTCATCGTCATCCCTCCCGGAGCGATCTGCTCTCTTTGCGTCTTTCTTTAATTTTATGGGGGCGACTGCTACTGGCACAGGTTGGTCATTGGGCTCAGTCACTGTGCCTGCTGCTGGAGATGCCGCAGCTGCCGTGCCCACCGGGGGAGCCGGGACCACACCAGTGGCTGCAGCAGCCGTGGTGCTGGTCGGGGGGGCTGTGACTGCCTGCTGGGCTGGAGGGGCTGCAGGGCCGGCTGGGGGGGCAGCGCCAGCTGCAGTGCCTGCCGCTTCGTTTCCCCCCCTTTCCCCTTTAAGGCACTGAACAGTGTTGAACATGGCTCGGTAGGCGTGGGCCAGACCCCAGCACGTTGCAGTGATTTGTGTCTCTCTGGAGTTCCCAGGGTGGCAGCACACTCTTTGCAGATATTTTACTATACTGTCTGGATTCTGTATTTGTTCAGGGGTGAGTTTAAAAAACACCGGTGGTGCCCACTGCCCTAGGTACTTGCCCATGCTGTCCCACACACCCAGCCACTCACAGCTATCCGGCCCGGGGGCAGGTCTCTGCACGATGTTCTTAACGACTTGCTTAACCCTAAACAAAAGCTGAAACCCATTCAGGAGGCATAACAAAAGGAGAGTGCTGGCCTGAGCATCCCACGGGTACTCGAAATTCTCAAAAGCAGTTAGGACCAGCCTGAGGGAAAGGGGGGGGGGGAAAGAGTGGGGGAAGGTATCCCCTTCGGTTTTCCCCACAGACTGGGTTTGATTATTCACAAATTCTAAGACATAGGACCCGAGGTACGGAAATGACCGCAGTGCCGCATGCAAATACAAGCCTAATTTCATGCACAGTGATGTTATCATGTCATAAGTCGACATCTTACAGTACAGTAAAATCATAATCCTGATCCTTTTCCCCGCGATGATGAACAGCACCACAGGGAACAAGTACAGCAAGTACGGATTCAAAAACCACAGCCATCTGATGAAAGACAAACATTTTTACCGGCGACTATTTTAACACAGAAAAATGCGTATAACAAAATTTAACAAAATGTAAGAAAGCAGTTTTAACACCCGCTGCTCAGCCCTGCCGTTATCCCTGCCCCACGTCTGGGCGCCAATTTAATGTTTTGGTTTCGGCTGCCGCCGGCAACAAAAGCGCCACGCGGCCGCCCCTCCCCCCGCCGGCGTGCGGAGGAGAATGGAAAGAAAAAGGCAGAAACAGGTGGGTCGGGATAAGGGCAGTTTAACAGAACAGCAAACAGAGGGAAAACAGGAACAACAACGATACAAATAAGGAGAAAACACAACCACGAACCGTACAACAACCGCTCTCCCGAAACCGGACCGGCGCTGCGCCCGCCCAAGCCGCGAGTGCCTTCCCGCCGCACCGCCCCCCCCCACCGGAACCCAGCGTGACGTCACATGGTATGGAATACCCGGCTCTGTATGGCCAGGTGGGGTCAGCCCCCACCCCCCGGCTGTGCCCCTTCCTGGAGTCCGGTGAAAATTAACCCTGTTCTGGCCAAACCCAGGACACATACTAAACACTGAATATGGATGCTTTGGAAACTACAGCACAGGCCAAGACCTTGTGATTGTGCACAAGGATGAAAGCTCAGTGACAACCCCACCGAGACAGGAATACTTCAGTTCAGAGCACTCACCCCCACTTTCCGCAACAGATCTCCCACAATGTTGAGCGCAGATATTCTAGCCGAAGGAGTAAGGGGGCTGGTACCAAATCCATTTGGTATAGCTGCAAACACAGACACATTTTATTACCTGCTCCACTTCTCCACAGGTTTTTTTATTTGGTTTTTTTTTGTTTGTTTCAATTTCAATAAATCAACTCCAACGTAAAAAAGTAAATCTAAAATCCTACTGCAGGCTATTCACACAATTACCCCACAATAACACGCAGACTACATGATCACTAGCCATGGAAAAACGAAAAAGCTTAATTCCTGTCCACTGCCCTCTTTCCCATTAGAACTACACACAGAGTTCTCACACTCTCCATCTGCAAGGCTATTGCCTGCAATCCATCTAATCCAGCCAGAGCTTCCCCTGGAATCTATTCTTTCTAATTTGAAAAATAACGTATTAATCCTTGCGGTTGTCCAGAGCCTTCCAGACAGGGAAGCGGACTGGACTAACACCCTGCTGCCTCATAGAGAAAACAAGACCCCCAAAAAGTATGTGTTGTAACAGGGGCAGTCTAGACTGTTTGAATTACTGCCCACCATTTACTCACCACTGCTGCTCCACATTTAAGCAGAAATATCAGCCACTGCACTTCCCTGCGATCTCAAAGGTCTTCGGAGCTCTGCTGCAGGCATCCACTGCAGAGCACAAACCCTTGCCCCGGTAAAAGCAGTATCTAAGCTTCACCATCCTGCTTCTCCATGCTGTTTACTGATTATACTCCTTAAATGCACCTGATGCTGCCCCAGGATTTAAACACACCTGATCCAATGCAGGTGGGATCCACACCTACCTACACTTACTTCAAGTTCACCAACAAGCACCTGGCCTGAAATTGTTTGTTAACAAGCTGCTGGTACTGCCTAACAACTAGACACAGTTTCTACAAATTATACCTTTTGGGGAAGGAAAACTATTTTCCAATCCTTTTCCACCAGGTGTAGCTGGCAAGGAGAGAGATGCCTGGACAGCCGAATCCATCTTTTCACAGTCTAGAGTCGGAGAACTGGGCGCTGACTTTCGGGTGACTTCTTGTTGCCTCTCCCGTACTGCTAGCTCTTGCCGTAAGTCTGAGGGTTGAAAGAATAAAAAACCCACACATCTTGGTGACCGAGTTCCCTAATAAACACTGTCACTATTCATTTGGGAGGGATGAGGAAGAAACACTTTGCAAAAACTCTGTATTAACTGCCTGCTGCTGTCTTTCTGCAGCAGCGAGGACCCCCACCTCAGGGCAGTCACAGTCCCACACCATCACTGCCTGTCACGTGTAAGCGCAGCAGGTGACTTTTCCGCAGTATCTTCAACATCTGTGGTGTGAGTCCCATGGAAAGTGCGTTACACGAACTGCAGCTGGTCACAAATGCCTGCGGAACTACACTCTGCTCCTGCTCAAACAGCGGTGGGGAAAAGGGAGGAATGACTCATTCTTGCGTTTCCAACTACACACATCAGTCTTCCTGTTAAGATGTGAGCTATCTGTACACGTTCGCATTTTTGGAGCAGGGCTGCCGGAGGACCCTGCATGGACCACCTAAGCTACGTTTGAAGTTTGAGGGGGCAAGACAAGCAAGCAGCCCCAGTCTCTGTGCCTCAGTGCGAGCAGTGCCATGGGCAGATGAGGCTGAGTAACAGCTTTCCAGGCTAGCTCTTTCTGCCTGCGAGCTATCTGCAGACGTTCGCATTTTTGAAGCAGAGCTGCCGGAGGCGCCCGGCACGGACAACCTAAGCTAAGTTTGAAGTTGTAGTGGGCAAGACAATCAAGCAGTCCCAATCTCTGTGTTTCTGTGCGAGCAGTGCCATGGGCAGATGAGGCTGAGCAACAGCTTTCCAGGCTAGCTCTTTCTGCCTGCGAGCTATCTGCAGACATTCGCATTTTCAGAGCAGGGCTGCCGGAGTTGCCCGTCAGGGACCACCTAAGCTACGTTTGAAGTTTGAGGGGGCAAGACAAGCAAGCAGCCCCAGTCTCTGTGCCTCTGTGCGAGCAGTGCCATGGGCAGATGAGGCTGAGCAACAGCTTTCCAGGCTAGCTCTTTCTGGCTGCGAGCTATCTGCAGACGTTCGCATTTTCAGAGCAGGACTGCCAGAGGCGCCTGGAATGGACCACCTAAGATACGTTTGAAGTTTGAGGGGGCAAGACAAGCAAGCAGCCCCAGTGTCTGTGCCTCTGTGCGAGCAGTGCCATGGGCAGATGAGGCTCAGCAACAGCTCTCCAGGCTAGCTCTTTCTGCATGCGAGCTATCTGCAGACGTTCGCATTTTCGGAGCAGGGCTGCCGGAAGCGTCAGGCACGGACCACCTAAGCTACGTTTGAAGTTTGAGGGGACAAGACAAGCAAGCAGCCCCAGTCTCTGTGCCTCTGTGTGAGCAGTGCCATGGCCAGATGAGGCTGAGCAACAGCTTTCCAGGCTAGCTCTTTCTGGCTGCGAGCTATCTGCAGACGTTCGCATTTTCAGAGCAGGACTGCCAGAGGATCCCGGCACGGAATACCAAATTTATGTTTGAAGTTTGAGGGGGCAAGACAAGCAAGCAGCCCCAGTCTCTGTGCCTCTGTGCGAGCAGTGCCATGGGCAGATGAGGCTGAGCAACAGCTTTCCAGGCTAGCTCTTTCTGCCTGCGAGCTATCTGCAGACGTTCGCATTTTCAGAGCAGGGCTGACGGAAGCGCCCGGTACGGACCACCTAAGATACCTTTGAAGTTTGAGGTGGCAAGACAAGCAAGCAGTCCCAGTTTCTGTGCCTCTGTGCAAGCAGTGCCATGGGCAGATGAGGCTGAGCAACAGCTTTCCAGGCTAGCTCTTTCTGCCTGCGAGCTATCTGCAGACGTTCGCATTTTCAGAGCAGGACTGCCAGAGGATCCCGGCACGGACCACCTAAGCTACGTTTGAAGTTTGAGGGGACAAGACAAGCAAGCAGCCCCAGTCTCTGTGCCTCTGTGCGAGCAGTGCCATGGCCAGATGAGGCTGAGCAACAGATTTCCAGGCTAGCTCTTTCTGCCTGCGAGCTATCTGCAGATGTTCGCATTTTTGGAGCAGGGCTGCCGGAGGCGCCCGGCACAGACCACCTAAGCTACGTTTCAAGTTTGAGGGGACAAGACAAGCAAGCAGCCCCAGTCTCTGTGCCTCTGTGCGAGCAGTGCCATGGGCAGATGAGGCTGAGCAACAGCTTTCCAGGCTAGCTCTTTCTGCCTGCGAGCTATCTGCAGACGTTCGCATTTTCGGAGCAGGGCTGCCGAAGGCGCACGGCACAGACCACCTAAGCTACGTTTGAAGTTTGAGGGGGCAAGACAAGCAAGCAGCCCCAGTCTCTGTGCCTCTGTGCGAGCAGTGCCATGGGCAGATGAGGCTGAGCAACAGCTTTCCAGGCTAGCTCTTTCTGCATGCGACCTATCTACAGACGTTCGCATTTTCAGAGCAGGACTGCCAGAGGATCCCGGCACAGACCACCAAAGCTACGTTTGAAGTTTGAGGGGGCAAGACAAGCAAGCAGCCCCAGTCTCTGTGCCTCTGTGCGAGCAGTGCCATGGGCAGATGAAGCTGAGCAACAGATTTCCAGGCTAGCTCTTTCTGCCTGCGAGCTATCTGCAGACGTTCGCATTTTCTGAGCAGGTCTGCCGGAGGCGCACGGCACGGACCACCTAAGCTACGTTTGAAGTTTGAGGGGGCAAGACAAGCAAGCAGCCCCAGTCTCTGTGCCTCTGTGCGAGCAGTGCCATGGGCAGATGAGGCTGAGCAACAGCTTTCCAGGCTAGCTCTTTCTGCCTGCGAGCTATCTGCAGACGTTCGCATTTTTGGAGCAGGGCTGCCGGAGGCGCCCGGCACAGACCACCTAACTACGTTTCAAGTTTGAGGGGGCAAGACAAGCAAGCAGCCCCAGTCTCTGTGCCTCTGTGCGAGCAGTGCCATGGGCAGATGAGGCTGAGCAACAGCTTTCCAGGCTAGCTCTTTCTGGCTGCGAGCTATCTGTAGACATTCGCATTTTCGGAGCAGGGCTGCCGGAAGCGCTCGGCACAGACCACCTAAGCTACGTTTGAAGTTTGAGGGGGCAAGACAAGCAAGCAGCCCCAGTCTCTGTGCCTCTGTGCGAGCAGTGCCATGGGCAGATGAGGCTGAGCAACAGCTTTCCAGGCTAGCTCTTTCTGCCTGCGAGCTATCTGCAGACGTTCGCGTTTTCGGAGCAGGGCTGCCGGAGGCGCCCGTCACGGGCCACCTAAGCTACGTTTGAAGTTTGAGGGGACAAGACAAGCAAGCAGCCCCAGTCTCTGTGCCTCTGTGCGAGCAGTGCCATGGGCAGATGAGGCTGAGCAACAGCTTTCCAGGCTAGCTCTTTCTGCCTGCGAGCTATCTGCAGACGTTCGCATTTTCTGAGCAGGTCTGCCGGAGGCGCACGGCACGGACCACCTAAGCTACGTTTGAAGTTTGAGGGGGCAAGACAAGCAAGCAGCCCCAGTCTCTGTGCCTCTGTGCGAGCAGTGCCATGGGCAGATGAGGCTGAGCAACAGCTTTCCAGGCTAGCTCTTTCTGCCTGCGAGCTATCTGCAGACGTTCGCATTTTTGGAGCAGGGCTGCCGGAGGCGCCCGGCACAGACCACCTATCTACGTTTCAAGTTTGAGGGGGCAAGACAAGCAAGCAGCCCCAGTCTCTGTGCCTCTGTGCGAGCAGTGCCATGGGCAGATGAGGCTGAGCAACAGCTTTCCAGGCTAGCTCTTTCTGGCTGCGAGCTATCTGCAGACATTCGCATTTTCGGAGCAGGGCTGCCGGAAGCGCTCGGCACAGACCACCTAAGCTACGTTTGAAGTTTGAGGGGGCAAGACAAGCAAGCAGCCCCAGTCTCTGTGCCTCTGTGCGAGCAGTGCCATGGGCAGATGAGGCTGAGCAACAGCTTTCCAGGCTAGCTCTTTCTGCCTGCGAGCTATCTGCAGACGTTCGCGTTTTCGGAGCAGGGCTGCCGGAGGCGCCCGTCACGGGCCACCTAAGCTACGTTTGAAGTTTGAGGGGACAAGACAAGCAAGCAGCCCCAGTCTCTGTGCCTCTGTGCGAGCAGTGCCATGGGCAGATGAGGCTGAGCAACAGCTTTCCAGGCTAGCTCTTTCTGCCTGCGAGCTATCTGCAGACGTTCGCATTTTCGGAGTTGGGCTGCTGGAGGCGCCCGGCACGGAACACCTAAGATACGTTTGAAGTTTGAGGGTGCAAGACAGGCAAGCAGCCCCAGTCTCTGTGCCTCTGTGCGAGCAGTGCCATGGGCAGATGAGGCTGAGCAACAGCTTTCCAGGCTAGCTCTTTCTGCCTGCGAGCTATCTGCAGACGTTCGCATTTTCAGAGCAGGGCTGCCGGAGGCACCCGGCACGGACCACCTAAGAAACGTTTGAAGCTTGAGGGGACAAGACAAGCAAGCAGCCCCAGTTTCTGTGCCTCTGTGCGAGCAGTGCCATGGGCAGATGAGGCTGAGCAACAGCTTTCCAGGCTAGCTCTTTCTGCCTGCGAGCTATCTGCAGACGTTCGCATTTTCAGAGCAGGGCTGCCGGAAGCGCCCGGTACGGACCACCTAAGATACCTTTGAAGTTTGAGGGGGCAAGACAAGCAAGCAGCCCCAGTTTCTGTGCCTCTGTGCGAGCAGTGCCATGGCCAGATGAGGCTGAGCAACAGCTTTCCAGGCTAGCTCTTTCTGCCTGCGAGCTATCTGCAGACGTTCGCATTTTCAGAGCAGGACTGCCAGAGGATCCCGGCACGGACCACCTAAGATACCTTTGAAGTTTGAGGGGACAAGACAAGCAAGCAGCCCCAGTCTCTGTGCCTCTGCGCGAGCAGTGCCATGGGCAGATGAGGCTAAGCAACAGCTTTCCAGGCTAGCTTTTTCTGCCTGCGAGCTATCTGCAGATGTTCACAATTTCGAAGCAGGGTTGCTGGAAGCGCCCGGCACGGACCACCTAAGCTACGTTTGAAGTTTGAGGGGGCAAGACAAGGAAGCAGCCCCAGTCCCTGTGCCTCTGTGCGAGCAGTGCCATGGGCAGATGAGGCTGAGCAACAGCTTTCCAGGCTAGCTCTTTTTGAATGCGACCTATCTACAGACGTTCGCATTTTCAGAGCAGGACTGCCGGAAGCGCCCGGCACGGACCACCTAAGCTACGTTTGAAGTTTGAGGGGGCAAGACAAGCAAGCAGCCCCAGTCTCTGTGCCTCTGTGCGAGCAGTGCCATGGGCAGATGAGGCTGAGCAACAGCTTTCCAGGCTAGCTCTTTCTGCCTGCCAGCTACCTGAAGACTTTCGCATTTTCGGAGCAGGGCTGCCGGAGGCGCCCGGCACGGACCCCCAAAGCTACGTTTGAAGCTGAAGGGGACAAGACAAGCAAGCAGCCCCAGTCTCTGTGCCTCTGTGCGAGCAGTGCCAGGGGAAGATGAGGCTGAGCAACAGCTTTCCAGGCTAGCTCTTTCTGGCTGCGAACTATCTGCAGACGTTTGCATTTTCGGAGAAGGGCTGCCGGAGGTGCGCAGCACGGACCCAAAAAGTTACGTTTGAAGTTTGACGGGGCAAGACAAGCAAGCAGCCCCAGTTTCTGTGCCTCTGTGCGAGCAGTGCCATGGCCAGATGAGGCTGAGCAACAGCTTTCCAGGCTAGCTCTTTCTGGCTGCGAGCTATCTGCAGACGTTCGCATTTTCAGAGCAGGACTGCCAGAGGATCCCGGCACGGAATACCAAATTTATGTTTGAAGTTTGAGGGGACAAGACAAGCAAGCAGCCCCAGTCTCTGTGCCTCTGTGCGAGCAGTGCCATGGGCAGATGAGGCTGAGCAACAGATTTCCAGGCTAGCTCTTTCTGCCTGCGAGCTATCTGCAGACGTTCGCATTTTCGGAGCAGGGCTGCAGGAGGATCCCGAGACGGACCCAAAAATCTACGTTTGAAGTTTGAGGGTGCAAGACAAGCAAGCAGCCCCAGTCTCTGTGCCTCTGTGCGAGCAGTGCCATGGGCAGATGAGGCTGAGCAACAGCTTTACAGGCTAGCTCTTTCTGCCTGCGAGCTATCTGCAGACGTTCGCATTTTCGGAGCAGGGCTGCCGGAAGCGCCCGGCACGTACCACCTAAGCTACGTTTGAAGTTTAAGGGGGCAAGACAAGCAAGCAGTCCCAGTCTTTGTGCCTCTGTGCGAGCAGTGCCATGGGCAGATGAGGCTGAGCAACAGCTTTCCAGGCTAGCTCTTTTTGAATGCGACCTATCTACAGACGTTCGCATTTTCAGAGCAGGACTGCCGGAAGCGCCCGGCACGGACCACCTAAGCTACGTTTGAAGTTTGAGGGGGCAAGACAAGCAAGCAGCCCCAGTCTCTGTGCCTCTGTGCGAGCAGTGCCATGGGCAGATGAGGCTGAGCAACAGCTTTCCAGGCTAGCTCTTTCTGCCTGCGAGCTATCTGCAGACGTTCGCATTTTCTGAGCAGGGCTGCCGGAAGCGCCCGGCACGGACCACCTAAGCTACGTTTGAAGTTTGAGGGGGCAAGACAAGCAAGCAGCCCCAGTCTCTGTGGCTCTGTGCGAGCAGTGCCATGGGCAGATGAGGCTGAGCAACAGCTTTCCAGGCTAGCTCTTTCTGCCTGCGAGCTATCTGCAGACGTTCGCATTTTTGGAGCAGGGCTGCCGGAGGCGCCCGGCACAGACCACCTAAGCTACGTTTCAAGTTTGAGGGGACAAGACAAGCAAGCAGCCCCAGTCTCTGTGCCTCTGTGCGAGCAGTGCCATGGGCAGATGAGGCTGAGCAACAGCTTTCCAGGCTAGCTCTTTCTGCCTGCGAGCTATCTGCAGACGTTCGCATTTTTGGAGCAGGGCTGCCGGAGTCGCACGGCACAGACCACCTAACTACGTTTCAAGTTTGAGGGGGCAAGACAAGCAAGCAGCCCCAGTCTCTGTGCCTCTGTGCGAGCAGTGCCATGGGCAGATGAGGCTGAGCAACAGCTTTCCAGGCTAGCTCTTTCTGCCTGCGAGCTATCTGCAGACGTTCGCATTTTTGGAGCAGGGCTGCCGGAGGCCCCCGTCACGGGCCACCTAAGCTACGTTTGAAGTTTGAGGGGGCAAGACAAGCAAGCAGCCCCAGTCTCTGTGCCTCTGTGCGAGCAGTGCCATGGGCAGATGAGGCTGAGCAACAGCTTTCCAGGCTAGCTCTTTCTGCCTGCGAGCTATCTGCAGACGTTCGCATTTTCGGAGCAGGGCTGCCGGAGGAACTCGGCACGGACCACCTAAGAAACGTTTGAAGCTTGAGGGGACAAGACAAGCAAGCAGCCCCAGTCTCTGTGCCTCTGTGCGAGCAGTGCCATGGGCAGATGAGGCTGAGCAACAGCTTTCCAGGCTAGCTCTTTCTGCCTGCGAGCTATCTGCAGACGTTCGCATTTTCAGAGCAGTGCTGCCGGAAGCGCCCGGTACGGACCACCTAAGATACCTTTGAAGTTTGAGGGGGCAAGACAAGCAAGCAGCCCCAGTTTCTGTGCCTCTGTGCAAGCAGTGCCATGGCCAGATGAGGCTGAGCAACAGCTTTCCAGGCTAGCTCTTTCTGCCTGCGAGCTATCTGCAGACGTTCGCATTTTCAGAGCAGGACTGCCAGAGGATCCCGACACGGACCACCTAAGATACCTTTGAAGTTTGAGGGGACAAGACAAGCAAGCAGCCCCAGTCTCTGTGCCTCTGCGCGAGCAGTGCCATGGGCAGATGAGGCTAAGCAACAGCTTTCCAGGCTAGCCCTTTCTGGCTGCGAGCTATCTGCAGACGTTCGCATTTTCGAAGCAGGGCTGCCGGAAGCGCCCGGCACGGACCACATAAGCTACGTTTGAAGTTTGAGGGGGCAAGACAAGGAAGCAGCCCCAGTCCCTGTGCCTCTGTGCGAGCAGTGCCATGGGCAGATGAGGCTGAGCAACAGCTTTCCAGGCTAGCTCTTTTTGAATGCGACCTATCTACAGACGTTCGCATTTTCAGACCAGGACTGCCGGAAGCGCCCGGCACGGACCACCTAAGATACGTTTGAAGTTTGAGGGGGAAAGACAAGCAAGCAGCCCCAGTTTCTGTGCCTCTGTGCAAGCAGTGCCATGGCCAGATGAGGCTGAGCAACAGCTTTCCAGGCTAGCTCTTTCTGCCTGCGAGCTATCTGCAGACGTTCGCATTTTCAGAGCAGGACTGCCAGAGGATCCCGGCACGCAATACCAAATTTATGTTTGAAGTTTGAGGGGACAAGACAAGCAAGCAGCCCCAGTCTCTGTGCCTCTGTGCGAGCAGTGCCATGGGCAGATGAGGCTGAGCAACAGATTTCCAGGCTAGCTCTTTCTGCCTGCGAGCTATCTGCAGACGTTTGCATTTTCGGAGCAGGGCTGCCGGAGGCGCACGGCACGGACCACCTAAGCTACGTTTGAAGTTTGAGGGGACAAGACAAGCAAGCAGCCGCAGTCTCTGTGCCTCTGTGCGAGCAGTGCCATGGGCAGATGAGGCTGAGCAACAGCTTTCCAGGCTAGCTCTTTCTGGCTGCGAGCTATCTGCAGACGTTCGCATTTTTGGAGCAGGGCTGCCGGAAGCGCCCGGCACGGACCACCTAAGCTACGTTTGAAGTTTGAGGGGGCAAGACAAGCAAGCAGCCCCAGTCTCTGTGCCTCTGTGCGAGCAGTGCCATGGGCAGATGAGGCTGAGCAACAGCTTTCCAGGCTAGCTCTTTCTACCTGCGAGCTATCTGCAGACGTTCGCATTTTTGGAGCAGGGCTGCCGGAGGCGCCCGGCACGGACCACCTAAGATACGTTTGAAGTTTGAGGGGACAAGACAAGCAAGCAGCCCCAGTCTCTGTGCCTCTGTGCGAGCAGTGCCATGGGCAGATGAGGCTGAGCAACAGCTTTCCAGGCTAGCTCTTTCTGCCTGCGAGCTATCTGCAGACGTTCGCATTTTCGGAGCAGGTCTGCCGGAGGCGCACGGCACGGACCACCTAAGCTACGTTTGAAGTTTGAGGGGACAAGACAAGCAAGCAGCCCCAGTCTCTGTGCCTCTGTGCGAGCAGTGCCATGGGCAGATGAGGCTGAGCAACAGCTTTCCAGGCTAGCTCTTTCTGCCTGCGAGCTATCTGCAGACGTTCGCATTTTCGGAGCAGGGCTGCCGGAGGCGCCCGGCACAGACCACCTAATATACGCTTGAAGTTTGACGGGACAAGACAAGCAAGCAGCCCCAGTCTCTGTGCCTCTGTGCGAGCAGTGCCATGGGCAGATGAGGCTGAGCAACAGCTTTCCAGGCTAGCTCTTTCTGCCTGCGAGCTATCTGCAGACGTTCGCATTTTCGGAGTTGGGCTGCCGGAGGCGCCCGGCACGGACCACCTAAGATACCTTTGAAGTTTGAGGTGGCAAGACAAGCAAGCAGTCCCAGTTTCTGTGCCTCTGTGCAAGCAGTGCCATGGCCAGATGAGGCTGAGCAACAGCTTTCCAGGCTAGCTCTTTCTGGCTGCGAGCTATCTGCAGACGTTCGCATTTTCAGAGCAGGACTGCCAGAGGATCCCGGCACGCAATACCAAATTTATGTTTGAAGTTTGAGGGGACAAGACAAGCAAGCAGCCCCAGTCTCTGTGCCTCTGTGCGAGCAGTGCCATGGGCAGATGAGGCTGAGCAACAGATTTCCAGGCTAGCTCTTTCTGCCTGCGAGCTATCTGCAGACGTTTGCATTTTCGGAGCAGGGCTGCCGGAGGCGCACGGCACGGACCACCTAAGCTACGTTTCAAGTTTGAGGGGACAAGACAAGCAAGCAGCCCCAGTCTCTGTGCCTCTGTGCGAGCAGTGCCATGGGCAGATGAGGCTGAGCAACAGCTTTCCAGGCTAGCTCTTTCTGGCTGCGAGCTATCTGCAGACGTTCGCATTTTTGGAGCAGGGCTGCCGGAAGCGCCCGGCACGGACCACCTAAGCTACGTTTGAAGTTTGAGGGGGCAAGACAAGCAAGCAGCCCCAGTCTCTGTGCCTCTGTGCGAGCAGTGCCATGGGCAGATGAGGCTGAGCAACAGCTTTCCAGGCTAGCTCTTTCTACCTGCGAGCTATCTGCAGACGTTCGCATTTTTGGAGCAGGGCTGCCGGAGGCGCCCGGCACGGACCACCTAAGATACGTTTGAAGTTTGAGGGGACAAGACAAGCAAGCAGCCCCAGTCTCTGTGCCTCTGTGCGAGCAGTGCCATGGGCAGATGAGGCTGAGCAACAGCTTTCCAGGCTAGCTCTTTCTGCCTGCGAGCTATCTGCAGACGTTCGCATTTTCGGAGCAGGTCTGCCGGAGGCGCACGGCACGGACCACCTAAGCTACGTTTGAAGTTTGAGGGGACAAGACAAGCAAGCAGCCCCAGTCTCTGTGCCTCTGTGCGAGCAGTGCCATGGGCAGATGAGGCTGAGCAACAGCTTTCCAGGCTAGCTCTTTCTGCCTGCGAGCTATCTGCAGACGTTCGCATTTTCGGAGCAGGGCTGCCGGAGGCGCCCGGCACAGACCACCTAATATACGCTTGAAGTTTGACGGGACAAGACAAGCAAGCAGCCCCAGTCTCTGTGCCTCTGTGCGAGCAGTGCCATGGGCAGATGAGGCTGAGCAACAGCTTTCCAGGCTAGCTCTTTCTGCCTGCGAGCTATCTGCAGACGTTCGCATTTTCGGAGCAGGGCTGCCGGAGGCGCACGGCACGAACCACCTAAGCTACGTTTGAAGTTTGAGGGGACAAGACAAGCAAGCAGCCCCAGTCTCTGTGCCTCTGTGCGAGCAGTGCCATGGGCAGATGAGGCTGAGCAACAGCTTTCCAGGCTAGCTCTTTCTGCCTGCGAGCTATCTGCAGATGTTCGCATTTTCGGAGCAGGGCTGCCGGAAGCGCCCGGCACGGACCACCTAAGCTACGTTTGAAGTTTGAGGGGACAAGACAAGCAAGCAGCCCCAGTCTCTGTGCCTCTGTGCGAGCAGTGCCATGGGCAGATGAGGCTGAGCAACAGCTTTCCAGGCTAGCTCTTTCTGCCTGCGAGCTATCTGCAGACGTTCGCATTTTCGGAGCAGGGCTGCCGGATGTGCCCGGCTCGGACCACCTAAGCTACATTTGAAGTTGGAGGGGACAAAACATGCAAGCAGCCCCAGTCTCTGTGCCTCTATGCGAGCAGTGCCATGGGCAGATGAGGCTGAGCAACAGCTTTCCAGGCTAGCTCTTTCTGGCTGCGAGCTATCTGCAGACATTCGCATTTTCTGAGCAGGGCTGCCGGAGGCGCCCGGCACAGACCACCTAAGCTACGTTTGAAGTTTGAGGGGACAAGACAAGCAAGCAGCCCCAGTCTCTGTGCCTCTGTGCGAGCAGTGCCATGGGCAGATGAGGCTGAGCAACAGCTTTCCAGGCTAGCTCTTTCTGGCTGCGAGCTATCTGCAGACGTTCGCATTTTCGGAGAAGGGCTGCCGGAGGTGCGCAGCACGGACCCAAAAAGTTGCGTTTGAAGTTTCACGGAGCAAGACAAGCAAGCAGCCCCAGTTTCTGTGCCTCTGTGCGAGCAGTGCCATGGCCAGATGAGGCTGAGCAACAGCTTTCCAGGCTAGCTCTTTCTGGCTGCGAGCTATCTGCAGACGTTCGCATTTTCAGAGCAGGACTGCCAGAGGATCCCGGCACGGAATACCAAATTTATGTTTGAAGTTTGAGGGGACAAGACAAGCAAGCAGCCCCAGTCTCTGTGCCTCTGTGCGAGCAGTGCCATGGGCAGATGAGGCTGAGCAACAGATTTCCAGGCTAGCTCTTTCTGCCTGCGAGCTATCTGCAGACGTTCGCATTTTCGGAGCAGGGCTGCCGGAGGATCCCGAGACGGACCCAAAAATCTACGTTTGAAGTTTGAGGGTGCAAGACAAGCAAGCAGCCCCAGTCTCTGTGCCTCTGTGCGAGCAGTGCCATGGGCAGATGAGGCTGAGCAACAGCTTTACAGGCTAGCTCTTTCTGCCTGCGAGCTATCTGCAGACGTTCGCATTTTCGGAGCAGGGCTGCCGGAAGCGCCCGGCACGTACCACCTAAGCTACGTTTGAAGTTTAAGGGGGCAAGACAAGCAAGCAGTCCCAGTCTTTGTGCCTCTGTGCGAGCAGTGCCATGGGCAGATGAGGCTGAGCAACAGCTTTCCAGGCTAGCTCTTTTTGAATGCGACCTATCTACAGACGTTCGCATTTTCAGAGCAGGACTGCCGGAAGCGCCCGGCACGGACCACCTAAGCTACGTTTGAAGTTTGAGGGGGCAAGACAAGCAAGCAGCCCCAGTCTCTGTGCCTCTGTGCGAGCAGTGCCATGGGCAGATGAGGGTGAGCAACAGCTTTCCAGGCTAGCTCTTTCTGCCTGCGAGCTATCTGCAGACGTTCGCATTTTCTGAGCAGGGCTGCCGGAAGCGCCCGGCACGGACCACCTAAGCTACGTTTGAAGTTTGAGGGGGCAAGACAAGCAAGCAGCCCCAGTCTCTGTGGCTCTGTGCGAGCAGTGCCATGGGCAGATGAGGCTGAGCAACAGCTTTCCAGGCTAGCTCTTTCTGCCTGCGAGCTATCTGCAGACGTTCGCATTTTTGGAGCAGGGCTGCCGGAGGCGCCCGGCACAGACCACCTAAGCTACGTTTGAAGTTTGAGGGGACAAGACAAGCAAGCAGCCCCAGTCTCTGTGCCTCTGTGCAAGCAGTGCCATGGGCAGATGAGGCTGAGCAACAGCTTTCCAGGCTAGCTCTTTCTGCCTGCGAGCTATCTGCAGACGTTCGCATTTTTGGAGCAGGGCTGCCGGAGGCGCCCGGCACAGACCACCTAACTACGTTTCAAGTTTGAGGGGGCAAGACAAGCAAGCAGCCCCAGTCTCTGTGCCTCTGTGCGAGCAGTGCCATGGGCAGATGAGGCTGAGCAACAGCTTTCCAGGCTAGCTCTTTCTGCCTGCGAGCTATCTGCAGACGTTCGCATTTTTGGAGCAGGGCTGCCGGAGGCGCCCGTCACGGGCCACCTAAGCTACGTCTGAAGTTTGAGGGGGCAAGACAAGCAAGCAGCCCCAGTCTCTGTGCCTCTGTGCGAGCAGTGCCATGGGCAGATGAGGCTGAGCAGCAGCTTTCCAGGCTAGCTCTTTCTGGCTGCGAGCTACCTGAAGACTCGCATTTTCGGAGCAGGGCTGCCGGATGCACCCGGCACGGACCACCTAAGAAACGTTTGAAGCTTGAGGGGACAAGACAAGCAAGCAGCCCCAGTCTCTGTGCCTCTGTGCGAGCAGTGCCAGGGGCAGATGAGGCTGAGCAACAGCTTTCCAGGCTAGCTCTTTCTGCCTGCCAGCTATCTGCAGACGTTTGCATTTTCGGAGAAGGGCTGCCGGAGGTGCCCAGCACGGACCCAAAAAGCTACGTTTGAAGTTTGAGGGGGCAAGACAAGCAAGCAGCCCCAGTCTCTGTGCCTCTGTGCGAGCAGTGCCATGGGCAGATGAGGCTGAGCAACAGCTTTCCAGGCTAGCTCTTTCTGCCTGCGAGCTATCTGCAGTTGTTCGCATTTTCAGAGCAGAGCTGCCGGAAGCGCCCGGTACGGACCACCTAAGATACCTTTGAAGTTTGAGGGGGCAAGACAAGCAAGCAGCCCCAGTCTCTGTGCCTCTGTGCAAGCAGTGCCATGGCCAGATGAGGCTGAGCAACAGCTTTCCAGGCTAGCTCTTTCTGCCTGCGAGCTATCTGCAGACGTTCGCATTTTCAGAGCAGGACTGCCAGAGGATCCCGACACGGACCACCTAAGATACCTTTGAAGTTTGAAGGGACAAGACAAGCAAGCAGCCCCAGTCTCTGTGCCTCTGCGCGAGCAGTGCCATGGGCAGATGAGGCTAAGCAACAGCTTTCCAGGCTAGCCCTTTCTGGCTGCGAGCTATCTGCAGACGTTCGCATTTTCGAAGCAGGGCTGCCGGAAGCGCCCGGCACGGACCACCTAAGCTACGTTTGAAGTTTGAGGGGGCAAGACAAGGAAGCAGCCCCAGTCCCTGTGCCTCTGTGCGAGCAGTGCCATGGGCAGATGAGGCTGAGCAACAGCTTTCCAGGCTAGCTCTTTTTGAATGCGACCTATCTACAGACGTTCGCATTTTCAGACCAGGACTGCCGGAAGCGCCCGGCACGGACCACCTAAGATACTTCTAAAGTTTGAGGGGGCAAGACAAGCAAGCAGCCCCAGTTTCTGTGCCTCTGTGCAAGCAGTGCCATGGCCAGATGAGGCTGAGCAACAGCTTTCCAGGCTAGCTCTTTCTGCCTGCGAGCTATCTGCAGACGTTCGCATTTTCAGAGCAGGACTGCCAGAGGATCCCGGCACGCAATACCAAATTTATGTTTGAAGTTTGAGGGGACAAGACAAGCAAGCAGCCCCAGTCTCTGTGCCTCTGTGCGAGCAGTGCCATGGGCAGATGAGGCTGAGCAACAGATTTCCAGGCTAGCTCTTTCTGCCTGCGAGCTATCTGCAGACGTTTGCATTTTCGGAGCAGGGCTGCCGGAGGCGCACGGCACGGACCACCTAAGCTACGTTTGAAGTTTGAGGGGACAAGACAAGCAAGCAGCCCCAGTCTCTGTGCCTCTGTGCGAGCAGTGCCATGGGCAGATGAGGCTGAGCAACAGCTTTCCAGGCTAGCTCTTTCTGGCTGCGAGCTATCTGCAGACGTTCGCATTTTTGGAGCAGGGCTGCCGGAAGCGCCCGGCACGGACCACCTAAGCTACGTTTGAAGTTTGAGGGGGCAAGACAAGCAAGCAGCCCCAGTCTCTGTGCCTCTGTGCGAGCAGTGCCATGGGCAGATGAGGCTGAGCAACAGCTTTCCAGGCTAGCTCTTTCTACCTGCGAGCTATCTGCAGACGTTCGCATTTTTGGAGCAGGGCTGCCGGAGGCGCCCGGCACAGACCACCTAAGCTACGTTTGAAGTTTGAGGGGGCAAGACAAGCAAGCAGCCCCAGTCTCTGTGCCTCTGTGCGAGCAGTGCCATGGGCAGATGAGGCTGAGCAACAGCTTTCCAGGCTAGCTCTTTCTGCCTGCGAGCTATCTGCAGACGTTCGCATTTTCGGAGCAGGTCTGCCGGAGGCGCACGGCACGGACCACCAAAGATACGTTTGAAGTTTGAGGGGACAAGACAAGCAAGCAGCCCCAGTCTCTGTGCCTCTGTGCGAGCAGTGCCATGGGCAGATGAGGCTGAGCAACAGCTTTCCAGGCTAGCTCTTTCTGCCTGCGAGCTATCTGCAGACGTTCGCATTTTCGGAGCAGGGCTGCCGGAGGCGCCCGGCACAGACCACCTAATATACGCTTGAAGTTTGACGGGACAAGACAAGCAAGCAGCCCCAGTCTCTGTGCCTCTGTGCGAGCAGTGCCATGGGCAGATGAGGCTGAGCAACAGCTTTCCAGGCTAGCTCTTTCTGCCTGCGAGCTATCTGCAGACGTTCGCATTTTCGGAGTTGGGCTGCCGGAGGCGCCCGGCACGGACCACCTAAGATACCTTTGAAGTTTGAGGTGGCAAGACAAGCAAGCAGTCCCAGTTTTTGTGCCTCTGTGCAAGCAGTGCCATGGCCAGATGAGGCTGAGCAACAGCTTTCCAGGCTAGCTCTTTCTGGCTGCGAGCTATCTGCAGACGTTCGCATTTTCAGAGCAGGACTGCCAGAGGATCCCGGCACGGACCACCTAAGCTACGTTTGAAGTTTGAGGGAACAAGACAAGCAAGCAGCCCCAGTCTCTGTGCCTCTGTGCGAGCAGTGCCATGGGCAGAGGAGGCTGAGCAACAGCTTTCCAGGCTAGCTCTTTCTGCCTGCGAGCTATCTGCAGACGTTCGCATTTTCGGAGCAGGGCTGCCGGAGGCGCACGGCACGAACCACCTAAGCTACGTTTGAAGTTTGAGGGGACAAGACAAGCAAGCAGCCCCAGTCTCTGTGCCTCTGTGCGAGCAGTGCCATGGGCAGATGAGGCTGAGCAACAGCTTTCCAGGCTAGCTCTTTCTGCCTGCGAGCTATCTGCAGATGGTCGCATTTTCGGAGCAGGGCTGCCGGAAGCGCCCGGCACGGACCACCTAAGCTACGTTTGAAGTTTGAGGGGACAAGACAAGCAAGCAGCCCCAGTCTCTGTGCCTCTGTGCGAGCAGTGCCATGGGCAGATGAGGCTGAGCAACAGCTTTCCAGGCTAGCTCTTTCTGCCTGCGAGCTATCTGCAGACGTTTGCATTTTCGGAGCAGTGCTGCCGGATGTGCCCGGCTCGGACCACCTAAGCTACATTTGAAGTTGGAGGGGACAAAACATGCAAGCAGCCCCAGTCTCTGTGCCTCTATGCGAGCAGTGCCATGGGCAGATGAGGCTGAGCAACAGCTTTCCAGGCTAGCTCTTTCTGGCTGCGAGCTATCTGCAGACGTTCGCATTTTCTGAGCAGGGCTGCCGGAGGCGCCCGGCACAGACCACCTAAGCTACATTTGAAGTTTGAGGGGACAAGACAAGCAAGCAGCCCCAGTCTCTGTGCCTCTGTGCGAGCAGTGCCATGGGCAGATGAGGCTGAGCAACAGCTTTCCAGGCTAGCTCTTTCTGCCTGCGAGCTATCTGCAGACGTTCGCATTTTTGGAGCAGGGCTGCCGGAGGCGCCCGTCACGGGCCACCTAAGCTACGTTTGAAGTTTGAGGGGACAAGACAAGCAAGCAGCCCCAGTCTCTGTGCCTCTGTGCGAGCAGTGCCATGGGCAGATGAGGCTGAGCAACAGCTTTCCAGGCTAGCTCTTTCTGCCTGCGAGCTATCTGCAGACGTTCGCATTTTCGGAGTTGGGCTGCCGGAGGCGCCCGGCACGGAACACCTAAGATACGTTTGAAGTTTGAGGGGGCAAGACAGGCAAGCAGCCCCAGTCTCTGTGCCTCTGTGCGAGCAGTGCCATGGGCAGATGAGGCTGAGCAACAGCTTTCCAGGCTAGCTCTTTCTGCCTGCGAGCTATCTGCAGATGGTCGCATTTTCGGAGCAGGGCTGCCGGAGGCACCCGGCACGGACCACCTAAGAAACTTTTGAAGCTTGAGGGGACAAGACAAGCAAGAAGTCCCAGTCTCTGTGCCTCTGTGCGAGCAGTGCCATGGGCAGATGAGGCTGAGCAACAGCTTTCCAGGCTAGCTCTTTCTGGCTGCGAGCTATCTGCAGACGTTTGCATTTTCGGAGAAGGGCTGCCGGAGGTGCCCAGCACGGACCCAAAAAGCTACGTTTGAAGTTTGAGGGGGCAAGACAAGCAAGCAGCCCCAGTCTCTGTGCCTCTGTGCGAGCAGTGCCATGGGCAGATGAGGCTGAGCAACAGCTTTCCAGGCTAGCTCTTTCTGAATGCGACCTATCTACAGACGTTCGCATTTTCGGAGCAGGGCTGCCGGAAGCGCCCGGCACGGACCACCTAAGCTACGTTTGAAGTTTGAGGGGGCAAGACAAGCAAGCAGCCCCAGTCTCTGTGCCTCTGTGCGAGCAGTGCCATGGGCAGATGAGGCTGAGCAACAGCTTTCCAGGCTAGCTCTTTCTGCCTGCCAGCTACCTGAAGACTTTCACATTTTCGGAGCAGGGCTGCCGGAGGCGCCCGGCACGGACCCCCAAAGCTACGTTTGAAGCTGAAGGGGACAAGACAAGCAAGCAGCCCCAGTCTCTGTGCCTCTGTGCGAGCAGTGCCAGGGGCAGATGAGGCTGAGCAACAGCTTTCCAGGCTAGCTCTTTCTGGCTGCGAGCTATCTGCAGACGTTTGCATTTTCGGAGAAGGGCTGCCGGAGGTGCGCAGCACGGACCCAAAAAGTTACGTTTGAAGTTTGAGGGGGCAAGACAAGCAAGCAGCCCCAGTTTCTGTGCCTCTGTGCAAGCAGTGCCATGGCCAGATGAGGCTGAGCAACAACTTTCCAGGCTAGCTCTTTCTGGCTGCGAGCTATCTGCAGACGTTCGCATTTTCAGAGCAGGACTGCCAGAGGATCCCGGCACGCAATACCAAATTTATGTTTGAAGTTTGAGGGGACAAGACAAGCAAGCAGCCCCAGTCTCTGTGCCTCTGTGCGAGCAGTGCCATGGGCAGATGAGGCTGAGCAACAGATTTCCAGGCTAACTCTTTCTGCCTGCGAGCTATCTGCAGACGTTTGCATTTTCGGAGCAGGGCTGCCGGAGGCGCACGGCACGGACCACCTAAGCTACGTTTGAAGTTTGAGGGGACAAGACAAGCAAGCAGCCCCAGTCTCTGTGCCTCTGTGCGAGCAGTGCCATGGGCAGATGAGGCTGAGCAACAGCTTTCCAGGCTAGCTCTTTCTGGCTGCGAGCTATCTGCAGACGTTCGCATTTTTGGAGCAGGGCTGCCGGAAGCGCCCGGCACGGACCACCTAAGCTACGTTTGAAGTTTGAGGGGGCAATACAAGGAAGCAGCCCCAGTCTCTGTGCCTCTGCGCGAGCAGTGCCATGGGCAGATGAGGCTAAGCAACAGCTTTCCAGGCTAGCTCTTTCTGCCTGCGAGCTATCTGCAGACGTTCGCATTTTTGGAGCAGGGCTGCCGGAGGCGCACGGCACGGACCACCTATGATACGTTTGAAGTTTGAGGTGGGAAGACAAGCAAGCAGCCCCAGTCTCTGTGCCTCTGTGCGAGCAGTGCCAGGGGCAGATGAGGCTGAGCAACAGCTTTCCAGGCTAGCTCTTTCTGCCTGCCAGCTACCTGAAGACTTTCGCATTTTCGGAGCAGGGCTGCCGGAGGCGCCCGGCACGGACCCCCAAAGCTACGTTTGAAGCTGGAGGGGGCAAGACAAGCAAGCAGCCCCAGTCTCTGTGCCTCTGTGCGAGCAGTGCCATGGGCAGATGAGGCTGAGCAAGAGCTTTCCAGGCTAGCTCTTTCTGCCTGCGAGCTATCTGCAGACGTTCGCATTTTCAGAGCAGGGCTGCCGGAAGCGCCCGGTACGGACCACCTAAGATACCTTTGAAGTTTGAGGGGGCAAGACAAGCAAGCAGCCCCAGTTTCTGTGCCTCTGTGCAAGCAGTGCCATGGCCAGATGAGGCTGAGCAACAGCTTTCCAGGCTAGCTCTTTCTGGCTGCGAGCTATCTGCAGACGTTCGCATTTTCAGAGCAGGACTGCCAGAGGATCCCAGCACGGACCACCTAAGATACGTTTGAAGTTTGAGGGGACAAGACAAGCAAGCAGCCCCAGTCTCTGTGCCTCTGTGCGAGCAGTGCCATGGGCAGATGAGGCTGAGCAACAGATTTCCAGGCTAGCTCTTTCTGCCTGCGAGCTCTCTGCAGACGTTCGCCTTTTCAGAGCAGGGCTGCCGGAGGCGCACAGCACGGACCACCTAAGCTACGTTTGAAGTTTGAGGGGACAAGACAAGCAAGCAGCCCCAGTCTCTGTGCCTCTGTGCGAGCAGTGCCATGGGCAGATGAGGCTGAGCAACAGCTTTCCAGGCTAGCTCTTTCTGCCTGCGAGCTATCTGCCGACGTTCGCATTTTCGGAGCAGGCCTGCCGGATGTGCCCGGCTCGGACCACCTAAGCTACGTTTGAAGTTGGAGGGGACAAAACATGCAAGCAGCCCCAGTCTCTGTGCCTCTATGCGAGCAGTGCCATGGGCAGATGAGGCTGAGCAACAGCTTTCCAGGCTAGCTCTTTCTGGCTGCGAGCTATCTGCAGACGTTCGCATTTTCTGAGCAGGGCTGCCGGAAGCGCCCGGCACGGACCACCTAAGCTACGTTTGAAGTTTGAGGGGGCAAGACAAGCAAGCAGCCCCAGTCTCTGTGCCTCTGTGCGAGCAGTGCCATGGGCAGATGAGGCTGAGCAACAGCTTTCCAGGCTAGCTCTTTCTGGCTGCGAGCTATCTGCAGACGTTCGCATTTTCGGAGCAGGGCTGCTGGAGGCGGACGGCACAGAACACCTAAGCTACGCTTGATGTTTGAGGGGACAAGACAAGCAAGCAGCCCCAGTCTCTGTGCCTCTGTGCGAGCAGTGCCATGGGCAGATGAGGCTGAGCAACAGCTTTCCAGGCTAGCTTTTTCTGCCTGCGAGCTATCTGCAGACGTTCGCATTTTCGGAGCATTGTGCTGAAAGCGCCCGGCACGGACCACCTAAGCTACGTTTGAAGTTTGAGGGGGCAAGACAAGCAAGCAGCCCCAGTCTCTGTGCCTCTGTGCGAGCAGTGCCATGGGCAGATGAGGCTGAGCAACAGCTTTCCAGGCTAGCTTTTTCTGCCTGCGAGCTATCTGCAGACGTTCGCATTTTCGGAGCATTGTGCTGAAAGCGCACGGCACGGACCACCTAAGCTACGTTTGAAGTTTGAGGGGACAAGACAAGCAAGCAGCCCCAGTCTCTGTGCCTCTGTGCAAGCAGTGCCATGGGCAGATGAGGCTGAGCAACAGCTTTCCAGGCTAGCTTTTTCTGCCTGCGAGCTATCTGCAGACGTTTGCATTTTCGGAGCACGGCTGCTGGAAGCGCCCGGCACGGACCACCTAATATACGCTTGAAGTTTGAGGGGGCAAGACAAGCAAGCAGTCCCAGTCTCTGTGCCTCTGTGCGAGCAGTGCCATGGGCAGATGAGGCTGAGCAACAGCTTTCCAGGCTAGCTCTTTCTGCCTGCGAGCTATCTGCAGATGTTCGCATTTTCGGAGCAGCGATGCCGGAAGCACCCGGCACGGACCACCTAAGCTACGTTTGAAGTTTGAGGGGGCAAGACAAGCAAGCAGCCCCAGTCTCTGTGCCTCTGTGCAAGCAGTGCCATGGGCAGATGAGGCTGAGCAACAGCTTTCCAGGCTAGCTCTTTCTGCCTGCGAGCTATCTGCAGACGTTCGCATTTTCGGAGCAGGGCTGCCGGACGCGCCTGGCACGGACCACCTAAGCTACGTTTGAAGTTTGAGGGGACAAGACAAGCAAGCAGCCCCAGTCTCTGTGCCTCTGTGCGAGCAGTGCCATGGGCAGATGAGGCTGAGCAACAGCTTTCCAGGCTAGCTCTTTCTGCCTGCGAACTGTCTGCAGACGTTCGCATTTTCGGAGCAGGGCTGCCGGAAGCGCCCGGCACGGACCACCTAAGCTACGTTTGAAGTTTGAGGGGGCAAGACAAGCAAGCAGCCCCAGTCTCTGTGCCTCTGTGCGAGCAGTGCCATGGGCAGATGAGGCTGAGCAACAGCTTTCCAGGCTAGCTCTTTCTGCCTGCGAGCTATCTGCAGACGTTCGCATTTTCGGAGCAGGGCTGCCGCAAGCACCCGGCACGGACCACCTAAGCTACGTTTGAAGTTTGAGGAGGCAAGACAAGCAAGCAGCCCCAATCTCTGTGCCTCTGTGCAAGCAGTGCCATGGGCAGATGAGGCTGAGCAACAGCTTTCCAGGCTAGCTCTTTCTGCCTGCGAGCTATCTGCAGACGTTCGCATTTTCGGAGCAGCGTTGCCGCAAGCACCCGGCACGGACCACCTAAGCTACATTTGAAGTTTGAGGGGACAAGACAAGCAAGCAGCCCCAGTCTCTGTGCCTCTGTACAAGCAGTGCCATGGGCAGATGAGGCTGAGCAACAGCTTTCCAGGCTAGCTCTTTCTGCCTGCGAGCTATCTGCAGACGTTCGCATTTTTGGAGCAGCGCTGCCGCAAGCACCCGGCAAGGACCACCTAAGTTACATTTCAAGTTTAAGGGGACAAGACAAGCAAGCAGCCCCAGTCTCTGTGCCTCTGTGCGAGCAGTGCCATGGGCAGATGAGGCTGAGCAACAGCTTTCCAGGCTAGCTCTTTCTGCCTGCGAGCTATCTGCAGACGTTCGCATTTTTGGAGCAGGGCTGCCGGAAGCGCCCGTCACGGGCCACCTAAGCTACGTTTGAAGTTTGAGGGGACAAGACAAGCAAGCAGCCCCAGTCTCTGTGCCTCTGTGCGAGCAGTGCCATGGGCAGATGAGGCTGAGCAACAGCTTTCCAGGCTAGCTCTTTCTGCCTGCGAGCTATCTGCAGACGTTCGCATTTTCGGAGCAGGCCTGCCGGATGTGCCCGGCTCGGACCACCTAAGCTACGTTTGAAGTTGGAGGGGACAAAACATGCAAGCAGCCCCAGTCTCTGTGCCTCTATGCGAGCAGTGCCATGGTCAGATGAGGCTGAGCAACAGCTTTCCAGGCTAGCTCTTTCTGGCTGCGAGCTATCTGCAGACGTTCGCATTTTCTGAGCAGGGCTGCCGGAAGCGCCCGGCACGGACCACCTAAGCTACGTTTGAAGTTTGAGGGGGCAAGACAAGCAAGCAGCCCCAGTCTCTGTGCCTCTGTGCGAGCAGTGCCATGGGCAGATGAGGCTGAGCAACAGCTTTCCAGGCTAGCTCTTTCTGGCTGCGAGCTATCTGCAGACGTTCGCATTTTCGGAGCAGGGCTGCTGGAGGCGGACGGCACAGAACACCTAAGCTACGCTTGATGTTTGAGGGGACAAGACAAGCAAGCAGCCCCAGTCTCTGTGCCTCTGTGCGAGCAGTGCCATGGGCAGATGAGGCTGAGCAACAGCTTTCCAGGCTAGCTTTTTCTGCCTGCGAGCTATCTGCAGACGTTCGCATTTTCGGAGCAGGGTGCTGAAAGCGCCCGGCACGGACCACCTAAGCTACGTTTGAAGTTTGAGGGGGCAAGACAAGCAAGCAGCCCCAGTCTCTGTGCCTCTGTGCGAGCAGTGCCATGGGCAGATGAGGCTGAGCAACAGCTTTCCAGGCTAGCTTTTTCTGCCTGCGAGCTATCTGCAGACGTTCGCATTTTCGGAGCAGGGCTGCTGGAGGCGGACGGCACGGAACACCTAAGCTACGATTGAAGTTTGAGGGGACAAGACAAGCAAGCAGCCCCAGTCTCTGTGCCTCTGTGCGAGCAGTGCCATGGGCAGATGAGGCTGAGCAACAGCTTTCCAGGCTAGCTCTTTCTGCCTGCGAGCTATCTGCAGACGTTTGCATTTTCGGAGCAGGTCTGTCGGAGGCGCACGGCACGGACCACCTAAGCTACGTTTGAAGTTTGAGGGGACAAGACAAGCAAGCAGCCCCAGTCTCTGTGCCTCTGTGCAAGCAGTGCCATGGGCAGATGAGGCTGAGCAACAGCTTTCCAGGCTAGCTTTTTCTGCCTGCGAGCTATCTGCAGACGTTTGCATTTTCGGAGCACGGCTGCCGGAAGCGCCCGGCACGGACCACCTAAGCTACGTTTGAAGTTTGAGGGGGCAAGACAAGCAAGCAGCCCCAGTCTCTGTGCCTCTGTGCGAGCAGTGCCATGGGCAGATGAGGCTGAGCAACAGCTTTCCAGGCTAGCCCTTTCTGCCTGCGAGCTATCTGCAGACGTTCGCATTTTCGGAGCAGGGCTGCCGGAAGCACCCGTCACAGACCACCTAATATACGCTTGAAGTTTGAGGGGGCAAGACAAGCAAGCAGTCCCAGTCTCTGTGCCTCTGTGCGAGCAGTGCCATGGGCAGATGAGGCTGAGCAACAGCTTTCCAGGCTAGCTCTTTCTGCCTGCGAGCTATCTGCAGATGTTCGCATTTTCGGAGCAGCGATGCCGGAAGCGCCCGGCACGGACCACCTAAGCTACGTTTGAAGTTTGAGGGGGCAAGACAAGCAAGCAGCCCCAGTCTCTGTGCCTCTGTGCAAGCAGTGCCATGGGCAGATGAGGCTGAGCAACAGCTTTCCAGGCTAGCTCTTTCTGCCTGCGAGCTATCTGCAGACGTTCGCATTTTCGGAGCAGGGCTGCCGGACGCGCCTGGCACGGACCACCTAAGCTACGTTTGAAGTTTGAGGGGACAAGACAAGCAAGCAGCCCCAGTCTCTGTGCCTCTGTGCGAGCAGTGCCATGGGCAGATGAGGCTGAGCAACAGCTTTCCAGGCTAGCTCTTTCTGCCTGTGAACTGTCTGCAGACGTTCGCATTTTCGGAGCAGGGCTGCCGGAAGCGCCCGGCACGGACCACCTAAGCTACGTTTGAAGTTTGAGGGGGCAAGACAAGCAAGCAGCCCCAGTCTCTGTGCCTCTGTGCGAGCAGTGCCATGGGCAGATGAGGCTGAGCAACAGATTTCCAGGCTAGCTCTTTCTGCCTGCGAGTTATCTGCAGACGTTCGCATTTTCGGAGCAGGGCTGCCGGAGGCGCACGGCACAGACCACCTAAGCTACGTTTGAAGTTTGAGGGGACAAGACAAGCAAGCAGCCCCAGTCTCTGTGCCTCTGTGCGAGCAGTGCCATGGGCAGATGAGGCTGAGCAACAGCTTTCCAGGCTAGCTCTTTCTGCCTGCGAGCTATCTGCAGACGTTTGCATTTTCGGAGCAGGGCTGCCGGATGCGCCCGGCACGGACCACCTAAGCTACGTTTGAAGTTTGAGGAGGCAAGACAAGCAAGCAGCCCCAATCTCTGTGCCTCTGTGCAAGCAGTGCCATGGGCAGATGAGGCTGAGCAACAGCTTTGCAGGCTAGCTCTTTCTGCCTGCGAGCTATCTGCAGACGTTCGCATTTTCGGAGCAGCGTTGCCGCAAGCACCCGGCACGGACCACCTAAGCTACATTTGAAGTTTGAGGGGACAAGACAAGCAAGCAGCCCCAGTCTCTGTGCCTCTGTACAAGCAGTGCCATGGGCAGATGAGGCTGAGCAACAGCTTTCCAGGCTAGCTCTTTCTGCCTGCGAGCTATCTGCAGACGTTCGCATTTTTGGAGCAGCGCTGCCGCAAGCACCCGGCAAGGACCACCTAGGTTACATTTCAAGTTTAAGGGGACAAAACAAGCAAGCAGCCCCAGTCTCTGTGCCTCTGTGCGAGCAGTGCCATGGGCAGATGAGGCTGAGCAACAGCTTTCCAGGCTAGCTCTTTCTGCCTGCGAGCTATCTGCAGACGTTCGCATTTTCGGAGCAGGGCTGCAGGAGGCGCCCGGCACGGACCACCTAAGCTACGTTTGAAGTTTGAGGGGACAAGACAAGCAAGCAGGCCCAGTCTCTGTGCCTCTGTGCAAGCAGTGCCATGGGCAGATGAGGCTCAGCAACAGCTTTCCAGGCTAGCTCTTTCTGCCTGCGAGCTATCTGCAGACGTTCTCATTTTCGGAGCAGGGCTGCCGGAAGCGCCCGGCACGGACCACGTAAGCTACGTTTGAAGTTTGAGGGGGCAAGACAAGCAAGCAGCCCCAGTCTCTGTGCCTCTGTGCGAGCAGTGCCATGGGCAGATGAGGCTGAGCAACAGCTTTCCAGGCTAGCTCTTTCTGCCTGCGAGCTATCTGCAGACGTTCGCATTTTCGGAGCAGGGCTGCCGGAAGCGCCCGGCACGGACCACCTAAGCTACGTTTGAAGTTTGAGGGGACAAGATAAGCAAGCAGCCCCAGTCTCTGTGCCTCTGTGCGAGCAGTGCCATGGGCAGATGAGGCTGAGCAACAGCTTTCCAGGCTAGCTCTTTCTGGCTGCGAGCTATCTGCAGACGTTTGCATTTTCGGAGCAGGGTTGCCGGAAGCTCCCGGCACGGACCACCTAAGCTACGTTTGAAGTTTGAGGGGGCAAGACAAGCCAGCAGCCCCAGTCTCTGTGCCTCTGTGCGAGCAGTGCCATGGGCAGATGAGGCTGAGCAACAGCTTTCCAGGCTAGCCCTTTCTGCCTGCGAGCTATCTGCAGACGTTCGCATTTTCGGAGCAGGGCTGCCGGAAGCACCCGTCACAGACCACCTAATATACGCTTGAAGTTTGAGGGGGCAAGACAAGCAAGCAGTCCCAGTCTCTGTGCCTCTGTGCGAGCAGTGCCATGGGCAGATGAGGCTGAGCAACAGCTTTCCAGGCTAGCTCTTTCTGCCTGCGAGCTATCTGCAGATGTTCGCATTTTCGGAGCAGCGATGCCGGAAGCGCCCGGCACGGACCACCTAAGCTACGTTTGAAGTTTGAGGGGGCAAGACAAGCAAGCAGCCCCAGTCTCTGTGCCTCTGTGCAAGCAGTGCCATGGGCAGATGAGGCTGAGCAACAGCTTTCCAGGCTAGCTCTTTCTGCCTGCGAGCTATCTGCAGACGTTCGCATTTTCGGAGCAGGGCTGCCGGACGCGCCTGGCACGGACCACCTAAGCTACGTTTGAAGTTTGAGGGGACAAGACAAGCAAGCAGCCCCAGTCTCTGTGCCTCTGTGCGAGCAGTGCCATGGGCAGATGAGGCTGAGCAACAGCTTTCCAGGCTAGCTCTTTCTGCCTGTGAACTGTCTGCAGACGTTCGCATTTTCGGAGCAGGGCTGCCGGAAGCGCCCGGCACGGACCACCTAAGCTACGTTTGAAGTTTGAGGGGGCAAGACAAGCAAGCAGCCCCAGTCTCTGTGCCTCTGTGCGAGCAGTGCCATGGGCAGATGAGGCTGAGCAACAGATTTCCAGGCTAGCTCTTTCTGCCTGCGAGTTATCTGCAGACGTTCGCATTTTCGGAGCAGGGCTGCCGGAGGCGCACGGCACAGACCACCTAAGCTACGTTTGAAGTTTGAGGGGACAAGACAAGCAAGCAGCCCCAGTCTCTGTGCCTCTGTGCGAGCAGTGCCATGGGCAGATGAGGCTGAGCAACAGCTTTCCAGGCTAGCTCTTTCTGCCTGCGAGCTATCTGCAGACGTTTGCATTTTCGGAGCAGGGCTGCCGGATGCGCCCGGCACGGACCACCTAAGCTACGTTTGAAGTTTGAGGAGGCAAGACAAGCAAGCAGCCCCAATCTCTGTGCCTCTGTGCAAGCAGTGCCATGGGCAGATGAGGCTGAGCAACAGCTTTGCAGGCTAGCTCTTTCTGCCTGCGAGCTATCTGCAGACGTTCGCATTTTCGGAGCAGCGTTGCCGCAAGCACCCGGCACGGACCACCTAAGCTACATTTGAAGTTTGAGGGGACAAGACAAGCAAGCAGCCCCAGTCTCTGTGCCTCTGTACAAGCAGTGCCATGGGCAGATGAGGCTGAGCAACAGCTTTCCAGGCTAGCTCTTTCTGCCTGCGAGCTATCTGCAGACGTTCGCATTTTTGGAGCAGCGCTGCCGCAAGCACCCGGCAAGGACCACCTAAGTTACATTTCAAGTTTAAGGGGACAAAACAAGCAAGCAGCCCCAGTCTCTGTGCCTCTGTGCGAGCAGTGCCATGGGCAGATGAGGCTGAGCAACAGCTTTCCAGGCTAGCTCTTTCTGCCTGCGAGCTATCTGCAGACGTTCGCATTTTCGGAGCAGGGCTGCAGGAGGCGCCCGGCACGGACCACCTAAGCTACGTTTGAAGTTTGAGGGGACAAGACAAGCAAGCAGGCCCAGTCTCTGTGCCTCTGTGCAAGCAGTGCCATGGGCAGATGAGGCTCAGCAACAGCTTTCCAGGCTAGCTCTTTCTGCCTGCGAGCTATCTGCAGACGTTCTCATTTTCGGAGCAGGGCTGCCGGAAGCGCCCGGCACGGACCACGTAAGCTACGTTTGAAGTTTGAGGGGGCAAGACAAGCAAGCAGCCCCAGTCTCTGTGCCTCTGTGCGAGCAGTGCCATGGGCAGATGAGGCTGAGCAACAGCTTTCCAGGCTAGCTCTTTCTGCCTGCGAGCTATCTGCAGACGTTCGCATTTTCGGAGCAGGGCTGCCGGAAGCGCCCGGCACGGACCACCTAAGCTACGTTTGAAGTTTGAGGGGACAAGATAAGCAAGCAGCCCCAGTCTCTGTGCCTCTGTGCGAGCAGTGCCATGGGCAGATGAGGCTGAGCAACAGCTTTCCAGGCTAGCTCTTTCTGGCTGCGAGCTATCTGCAGACGTTTGCATTTTCGGAGCAGGGTTGCCGGAAGCTCCCGGCACGGACCACCTAAGCTACGTTTGAAGTTTGAGGGGGCAAGACAAGCCAGCAGCCCCAGTCTCTGTGCCTCTGTGCGAGCAGTGCCATGGGCAGATGAGGCTGAGCAACAGCTTTCCAGGCTAGCTCTTTCTGCCTGCGAGCTATCTGCAGACGTTCGCATTTTTGGAGCAGTGCTGCCGGAGGCGCACGGCACGGACCACCTAAGCTACGTTTGAAGTTTGAGGGGACAAGACAAGCAAGCAGCCCCAGTCTCTGTGCCTCTGTGCGAGCAGTGCCATGGGCAGATGAGGCTGAGCAACAGCTTTCCAGGCTAGCTCTTTCTGCCTGCGAGCTATCTGCAGACGTTTGCATTTTCGAAGCAGGGCTACCGGAAGCGCCCGGCACGGACCACCTAAGATACTTCTGAAGTTTGAGGGGGCAAGACAAGCCAGCAGCCCCAGTCTCTGTGCCTCTGTGCGAGCAGTGCTATGGGCAGATGAGGCTGAGCAACAGCTTTCCAGGCTAGCTCTTTCTGCCTGCGAGCTATCTGCAGACGTTTGCATTTTCGGAGCAGTGCTGCCGGAAGCGCCCGGCACGGACCACCTAAGCTACGTTTGAAGTTTGAGGGGGCAAGACGAGTAAGCAGCCCCAGTCTCTGTGCCTCTGTGCGAGCAGTGCCATGGGCAGATGAGGCTGAGCAACAGCTTTCCAGGCTAGCTCTTTCTGCCTGCGAGCTCTCTGCAGACGTTCGCATTTTTGGAGCAGGGCTGCCGGATGCGCCCGGCACGGACCACCTAAGCTATGTTTGAAGTTTGAGGGGACAAGACAAGCAAGCAACCCCAGTCTCTGTGCCTCTGTGCGAGCAGTGCCATGGGCAGATGAGGCTGAGCAACAGCTTTACAGGCTAGCTCTTTCTACCTGCGAGCTATCTGCAGACGTTCGCATTTTCGGAGCAGGGCTGCTGGAAGCGCCCGGCACAGACCACCTAAGCTACGTTTGAAGTTTGAGGGGGCAAGACAAGCAAGCAGCCCCAGTCTCTGAGCCTCTGTGCGAGCAGTGCCATGGGCAGATGAGGCTGAGCAACAGCTTTCCAGGCTAGCTCTTTCTGCCTGCGAGCTATCTGCAGACGTTTGCATTTTCGGAGCAGCGCTACCGGAAGCGCCCGGCACGGACGACCTAAGATACGTTTGAAGTTTGAGGGGACAAGACAAGCCAGCAGCCCCAGTCTCTGTGCCTCTGTGCGAGCAGTGCCATAGGCAGATGAGGCTGAGCAACAGCTTTCCAGGCTAGCTCTTTCTGCCTGCGAGCTATCTGCAGACGTTTGCATTTTTGGAGCAGTGCTGCCGGAGGCGCCCGGCACGGACCACCTAAGCTACGTTTGAAGTTTGAGGGGACAAGACAAGCAAGCAGCCCCAGTCTCTGTGCCTCTGTGCGAGCAGTGCCATGGGCAGATGAGGCTGAGCAACAGCTTTCCAGGCTAGCTCTTTCTGCCTGCGAGCTATCTGCAGACGTTTGCATCTTCGAAGCAGGGCTACCGGAAGCGCCCGGCACGGACCACCTAAGATACTTCTGAAGTTTGAGGGGGCAAGACAAGCCAGCAGCCCCAGTCTCTGTGCCTCTGTGCGAGCAGTGCTATGGGCAGATGAGGCTGAGCAACAGCTTTCCAGGCTAGCTTTTTCTGCCTGCGAGCTATCTGCAGACGTTTGCATTTTCGGAGCAGTGCTGCCGGAAGCGCCCGGCACGGACCACCTAAGCTACGTTTGAAGTTTGAGGGGGCAAGACGAGCAAGCAGCCCCAGTCTCTGTGCCTCTGTGCGAGCAGTGCCATGGCCAGATGAGGCTGAGCAACAGCTTTCCAGGCTAGCTTTTTCTGCCTGCGAGCTATCTGCAGACGTTTGCATTTTCGGAGCAGTGCTGCCGGAAGCGCCCGGCACGGACCACCTAAGCTACGTTTGAAGTTTGAGGGGGCAAGACAAGCAAGCAGTCCCAGTCTCTGTGCCTCTGTGCGAGCAGTGCCATGGGCAGATGAGGCTGAGCAACAGCTTTCCAGGCTAGCTCTTTCTGCCTGCGAGCTATCTGCAGATGTTCGCATTTTCGGAGCAGCGCTGCCGCAAGCACCCGGCACGGACCACCTAAGCTACGTTTGAAGTTTGAGGGGACAAGACAAGCAAGCAGCCCCAGTCTCTGTGCCTCTGTGCGAGCAGTGCCATGGGCAGATGAGGCTGAGCAACAGCTTTCCAGGCTAGCTCTTTCTGCCTGCGAGCTATCTGCAGACGTTCGCATTTTCGGAGCAGGGCTGCTGGAGGCGGACGGCACAGAACACCTAAGCTACGCTTGATGTTTGAGGGGACAAGACAAGCAAGCAGCCCCAGTCTCTGTGCCTCTGTGCGAGCAGTGCCATGGGCAGATGAGGCTGAGCAACAGCTTTCCAGGCTAGCTTTTTCTGCCTGCGAGCTATCTGCAGACGTTCGCATTTTCGGAGCAGGGTGCTGAAAGCGCCCGGCACGGACCACCTAAGCTACGTTTGAAGTTTGAGGGGGCAAGACAAGCAAGCAGCCCCAGTCTCTGTGCCTCTGTGCGAGCAGTGCCATGGGCAGATGAGGCTGAGCAACAGCTTTCCAGGCTAGCTTTTTCTGCCTGCGAGCTATCTGCAGACGTTCGCATTTTCGGAGCAGGGCTGCTGGAGGCGGACGGCACGGAACACCTAAGCTACGATTGAAGTTTGAGGGGACAAGACAAGCAAGCAGCCCCAGTCTCTGTGCCTCTGTGCGAGCAGTGCCATGGGCAGATGAGGCTGAGCAACAGCTTTCCAGGCTAGCATTTTCTGCCTGCGAGCTATCTGCAGACGTTTGCATTTTCGGAGCAGGTCTGTCGGAGGCGCACGGCACGGACCACCTAAGCTACGTTTGAAGTTTGAGGGGACAAGACAAGCAAGCAGCCCCAGTCTCTGTGCCTCTGTGCAAGCAGTGCCATGGGCAGATGAGGCTGAGCAACAGCTTTCCAGGCTAGCTTTTTCTGCCTGCGAGCTATCTGCAGACGTTTGCATTTTCGGAGCACGGCTGCTGGAAGCGCCCGGCACGGACCACCTAAGCTACGTTTGAAGTTTGAGGGGGCAAGACAAGCAAGCAGCCCCAGTCTCTGTGCCTCTGTGCGAGCAGTGCCATGGGCAGATGAGGCTGAGCAACAGCTTTCCAGGCTAGCCCTTTCTGCCTGCGAGCTATCTGCAGACGTTCGCATTTTCGGAGCAGGGCTGCCGGAAGCACCCGTCACAGACCACCTAATATACGCTTGAAGTTTGAGGGGGCAAGACAAGCAAGCAGTCCCAGTCTCTGTGCCTCTGTGCGAGCAGTGCCATGGGCAGATGAGGCTGAGCAACAGCTTTCCAGGCTAGCTCTTTCTGCCTGCGAGCTATCTGCAGATGTTCGCATTTTCGGAGCAGCGATGCCGGAAGCACCCAGCACGGACCACCTAAGCTACGTTTGAAGTTTGAGGGGGCAAGACAAGCAAGCAGCCCCAGTCTCTGTGCCTCTGTGCAAGCAGTGCCATGGGCAGATGAGGCTGAGCAACAGCTTTCCAGGCTAGCTCTTTCTGCCTGCGAGCTATCTGCAGACGTTCGCATTTTCGGAGCAGGGCTGCCGGACGCGCCTGGCACGGACCACCTAAGCTACGTTTGAAGTTTGAGGGGACAAGACAAGCAAGCAGCCCCAGTCTCTGTGCCTCTGTGCGAGCAGTGCCATGGGCAGATGAGGCTGAGCAACAGCTTTCCAGGCTAGCTCTTTCTGCCTGCGAACTGTCTGCAGACGTTCGCATTTTCGGAGCAGGGCTGCCGGAAGCGCCCGGCACGGACCACCTAAGCTACGTTTGAAGTTTGAGGGGGCAAGACAAGCAAGCAGCCCCAGTCTCTGTGCCTCTGTGCGAGCAGTGCCATGGGCAGATGAGGCTGAGCAACAGATTTCCAGGCTAGCTCTTTCTGCCTGCGAGTTATCTGCAGACGTTCGCATTTTCGGAGCAGGGCTGCCGGAGGCGCACGGCACAGACCACCTAAGCTACGTTTGAAGTTTGAGGGGACAAGACAAGCAAGCAGCCCCAGTCTCTGTGCCTCTGTGCGAGCAGTGCCATGGGCAGATGAGGCTGAGCAACAGCTTTCCAGGCTAGCTCTTTCTGCCTGCGAGCTATCTGCAGACGTTCGCATTTTCGGAGCAGGGCTGCCGCAAGCACCCGGCACGGACCACCTAAGCTACGTTTGAAGTTTGAGGGGACAAGACAAGCAAGCAGCCCCAGTCTCTGTGCCTCTGTGCGAGCAGTGCCATGGGCAGATGAGGCTGAGCAACAGCTTTCCAGGCTAGCTCTTTCTGCCTGCGAGCTATCTGTAGATGTTTGCATTTTTGGAGCAGGGCTGCCGGATGCGCCCGGCACGGACCACCTAAGCTACGTTTGAAGTTTGAGGAGGCAAGACAAGCAAGCAGCCCCAATCTCTGTGCCTCTGTGCAAGCAGTGCCATGGGCAGATGAGGCTGAGCAACAGCTTTGCAGGCTAGCTCTTTCTGCCTGCGAGCTATCTGCAGACGTTCGCATTTTCGGAGCAGCGTTGCCGCAAGCACCCGGCACGGACCACCTAAGCTACATTTGAAGTTTGAGGGGACAAGACAAGCAAGCAGCCCCAGTCTCTGTGCCTCTGTACAAGCAGTGCCATGGGCAGATGAGGCTGAGCAACAGCTTTCCAGGCTAGCTCTTTCTGCCTGCGAGCTATCTGCAGACGTTCGCATTTTTGGAGCAGCGCTGCCGCAAGCGCCCGGCAAGGACCACGTAAGTTACATTTCAAGTTTAAGGGGACAAAACAAGCAAGCAGCCCCAGTCTCTGTGCCTCTGTGCGAGCAGTGCCATGGGCAGATGAGGCTGAGCAACAGCTTTCCAGGCTAGCTCTTTCTGCCTGCGAGCTATCTGCAGACGTTCGCATTTTCGGAGCAGGGCTGCAGGAGGCGCCCGGCACGGACCACCTAAGCTATGTTTGAAGTTTGAGGGGACAAGACAAGCAAGCAGGCCCAGTCTCTGTGCCTCTGTGCAAGCAGTGCCATGGGCAGATGAGGCTCAGCAACAGCTTTCCAGGCTAGCTCTTTCTGCCTGCGAGCTATCTGCAGACGTTCTCATTTTCGGAGCAGGGCTGCCGGAAGCGCCCGGCACGGACCACGTAAGCTACGTTTGAAGTTTGAGGGGGCAAGACAAGCAAGCAGCCCCAGTCTCTGTGCCTCTGTGCGAGCAGTGCCATGGGCAGATGAGGCTGAGCAACAGCTTTCCAGGCTAGCTCTTTCTGCCTGCGAGCTATCTGCAGACGTTCGCATTTTCGGAGCAGGGCTGCCGGAAGCGCCCGGCACGGACCACCTAAGCTACGTTTGAAGTTTGAGGGGACAAGATAAGCAAGCAGCCCCAGTCTCTGTGCCTCTGTGCGAGCAGTGCCATGGGCAGATGAGGCTGAGCAACAGCTTTCCAGGCTAGCTCTTTCTGGCTGCGAGCTATCTGCAGACGTTCGCATTTTCGGAGCAGGGCTGCTGGAAGCGCCCGGCACAGACCACCTAAGCTACGTTTGAAGTTTGAGGGGGCAAGACAAGCAAGCAGCCCCAGTCTCTGTGCCTCTGTGCGAGCAGTGCCATGGGCAGATGAGGCTGAGCAACAGCTTTCCAGGCTAGCTCTTTCTGCCTGCGAGCTATCTGCAGACGTTCGCATTTTTGGAGCAGGGCTGCCGGAGGCGCCCGGCACGGACCACCTAAGCTACGTTTGAAGTTTGAGGGGACAAGACAAGCAAGCAGCCCCAGTCTCTGTGCCTCTGTGCGAGCAGTGCCATGGGCAGATGAGGCTGAGCAACAGCTTTCCAGGCTAGCTCTTTCTACCTGCGAGCTATCTGCAGACGTTCGCATTTTCGGAGCAGGGCTGCTGGAAGCGCCCGGCACAGACCACCTAAGCTACGTTTGAAGTTTGAGGGGGCAAGACAAGCAAGCAGCCCCAGTCTCTGTGCCTCTGTGCGAGCAGTGCCATGGGCAGATGAGGCTGAGCAACAGCTTTCCAGGCTAGCTCTTTCTGCCTGCGAGCTATCTGCAGACTTTTGCATTTTCGGAGCAGCGCTACCGGAAGCGCCCGGCACGGACGACCTAAGATACGTTTGAAGTTTGAGGGGACAAGACAAGCCAGCAGCCCCAGTCTCTGTGCCTCTGTGCGAGCAGTGCCATGGGCAGATGAGGCTGAGCAACAGCTTTCCAGGCTAGCTCTTTCTGCCTGCGAGCTATCTGCAGACGTTCGCATTTTTGGAGCAGTGCTGCCGGAGGCGCCCGGCACGGACCACCTAAGCTACGTTTGAAGTTTGAGGGGACAAGACAAGCAAGCAGCCCCAGTCTCTGTGCCTCTGTGCGAGCAGTGCCATGGGCAGATGAGGCTGAGCAACAGCTTTCCAGGCTAGCTCTTTCTGCCTGCGAGCTATCTGCAGACGTTTGCATTTTCGAAGCAGGGCTACCGGAAGCGCCCGGCACGGACCACCTAAGATACTTCTGAAGTTTGAGGGGGCAAGACAAGCCAGCAGCCCCAGTCTCTGTGCCTCTGTGCGAGCAGTGCCATGGGCAGATGAGGCTGAGCAACAGCTTTCCAGGCTAGCTCTTTCTGCCTGCGAGCTATCTGCAGACGTTCGCATTTTTGGAGCAGTGCTGCCGGAGGCGCCCGGCACGGACCACCTAAGCTACGTTTGAAGTTTGAGGGGACAAGACAAGCAAGCAGCCCCAGTCTCTGTGCCTCTGTGCGAGCAGTGCCATGGGCAGATGAGGCTGAGCAACAGCTTTCCAGGCTAGCTCTTTCTGCCTGCGAGCTATCTGCAGACGTTTGCATTTTCGAAGCAGGGCTACCGGAAGCGCCCGGCACGGACCACCTAAGATACTTCTGAAGTTTGAGGGGGCAAGACAAGCCAGCAGCCCCAGTCTCTGTGCCTCTGTGCGAGCAGTGCTATGGGCAGATGAGGCTGAGCAACAGCTTTCCAGGCTAGCTTTTTCTGCCTGCGAGCTATCTGCAGACGTTTGCATTTTCGGAGCAGTGCTGCCGGAAGCGCCCGGCACGGACCACCTAAGCTACGTTTGAAGTTTGAGGGGGCAAGACGAGCAAGCAGCCCCAGTCTCTGTGCCTCTGTGCGAGCAGTGCCATGGCCAGATGAGGCTGAGCAACAGCTTTCCAGGCTAGCCCTTTCTGCCTGCGAGCTATCTGCAGACGTTCGCATTTTCGGAGCAGGGCTGCCGGAAGCACCCGTCACAGACCACCTAATATACGCTTGAAGTTTGAGGGGGCAAGACAAGCAAGCAGTCCCAGTCTCTGTGCCTCTGTGCGAGCAGTGCCATGGGCAGATGAGGCTGAGCAACAGCTTTCCAGGCTAGCTCTTTCTGCCTGCGAGCTATCTGCAGATGTTCGCATTTTCGGAGCAGCGATGCCGGAAGCACCCGGCACGGACCACCTAAGCTACGTTTGAAGTTTGAGGGGGCAAGACAAGCAAGCAGCCCCAGTCTCTGTGCCTCTGTGCAAGCAGTGCCATGGGCAGATGAGGCTGAGCAACAGCTTTCCAGGCTAGCTCTTTCTGCCTGCGAGCTATCTGCAGACGTTCGCATTTTCGGAGCAGGGCTGCCGGACGCGCCTGGCACGGACCACCTAAGCTACGTTTGAAGTTTGAGGGGACAAGACAAGCAAGCAGCCCCAGTCTCTGTGCCTCTGTGCGAGCAGTGCCATGGGCAGATGAGGCTGAGCAACAGCTTTCCAGGCTAGCTCTTTCTGCCTGCGAACTGTCTGCAGACGTTCGCATTTTCGGAGCAGGGCTGCCGGAAGCGCCCGGCACGGACCACCTAAGCTACGTTTGAAGTTTGAGGGGGCAAGACAAGCAAGCAGCCCCAGTCTCTGTGCCTCTGTGCGAGCAGTGCCATGGGCAGATGAGGCTGAGCAACAGATTTCCAGGCTAGCTCTTTCTGCCTGCGAGTTATCTGCAGACGTTCGCATTTTCGGAGCAGGGCTGCCGGAGGCGCACGGCACAGACCACCTAAGCTACGTTTGAAGTTTGAGGGGACAAGACAAGCAAGCAGCCCCAGTCTCTGTGCCTCTGTGCGAGCAGTGCCATGGGCAGATGAGGCTGAGCAACAGCTTTCCAGGCTAGCTCTTTCTGCCTGCGAGCTATCTGCAGACGTTCGCATTTTCGGAGCAGGGCTGCCGCAAGCACCCGGCACGGACCACCTAAGCTACGTTTGAAGTTTGAGGGGACAAGACAAGCAAGCAGCCCCAGTCTCTGTGCCTCTGTGCGAGCAGTGCCATGGGCAGATGAGGCTGAGCAACAGCTTTCCAGGCTAGCTCTTTCTGCCTGCGAGCTATCTGTAGATGTTTGCATTTTCGGAGCAGGGCTGCCGGATGCGCCCGGCACGGACCACCTAAGCTACGTTTGAAGTTTGAGGAGGCAAGACAAGCAAGCAGCCCCAATCTCTGTGCCTCTGTGCAAGCAGTGCCATGGGCAGATGAGGCTGAGCAACAGCTTTGCAGGCTAGCTCTTTCTGCCTGCGAGCTATCTGCAGACGTTCGCATTTTCGGAGCAGCGTTGCCGCAAGCACCCGGCACGGACCACCTAAGCTACATTTGAAGTTTGAGGGGACAAGACAAGCAAGCAGCCCCAGTCTCTGTGCCTCTGTACAAGCAGTGCCATGGGCAGATGAGGCTGAGCAACAGCTTTCCAGGCTAGCTCTTTCTGCCTGCGAGCTATCTGCAGACGTTCGCATTTTTGGAGCAGCGCTGCCGCAAGCGCCCGGCAAGGACCACGTAAGTTACATTTCAAGTTTAAGGGGACAAAACAAGCAAGCAGCCCCAGTCTCTGTGCCTCTGTGCGAGCAGTGCCATGGGCAGATGAGGCTGAGCAACAGCTTTCCAGGCTAGCTCTTTCTGCCTGCGAGCTATCTGCAGACGTTCGCATTTTCGGAGCAGGGCTGCAGGAGGCGCCCGGCACGGACCACCTAAGCTATGTTTGAAGTTTGAGGGGACAAGACAAGCAAGCAGGCCCAGTCTCTGTGCCTCTGTGCAAGCAGTGCCATGGGCAGATGAGGCTCAGCAACAGCTTTCCAGGCTAGCTCTTTCTGCCTGCGAGCTATCTGCAGACGTTCTCATTTTCGGAGCAGGGCTGCCGGAAGCGCCCGGCACGGACCACGTAAGCTACGTTTGAAGTTTGAGGGGGCAAGACAAGCAAGCAGCCCCAGTCTCTGTGCCTCTGTGCGAGCAGTGCCATGGGCAGATGAGGCTGAGCAACAGCTTTCCAGGCTAGCTCTTTCTGCCTGCGAGCTATCTGCAGACGTTCGCATTTTCGGAGCAGGGCTGCCGGAAGCGCCCGGCACGGACCACCTAAGCTACGTTTGAAGTTTGAGGGGACAAGATAAGCAAGCAGCCCCAGTCTCTGTGCCTCTGTGCGAGCAGTGCCATGGGCAGATGAGGCTGAGCAACAGCTTTCCAGGCTAGCTCTTTCTGGCTGCGAGCTATCTGCAGACGTTCGCATTTTCGGAGCAGGGCTGCTGGAAGCGCCCGGCACAGACCACCTAAGCTACGTTTGAAGTTTGAGGGGGCAAGACAAGCAAGCAGCCCCAGTCTCTGTGCCTCTGTGCGAGCAGTGCCATGGGCAGATGAGGCTGAGCAACAGCTTTCCAGGCTAGCTCTTTCTGCCTGCGAGCTATCTGCAGACGTTCGCATTTTTGGAGCAGGGCTGCCGGAGGCGCCCGGCACGGACCACCTAAGCTACGTTTGAAGTTTGAGGGGACAAGACAAGCAAGCAGCCCCAGTCTCTGTGCCTCTGTGCGAGCAGTGCCATGGGCAGATGAGGCTGAGCAACAGCTTTCCAGGCTAGCTCTTTCTACCTGCGAGCTATCTGCAGACGTTCGCATTTTCGGAGCAGGGCTGCTGGAAGCGCCCGGCACAGACCACCTAAGCTACGTTTGAAGTTTGAGGGGGCAAGACAAGCAAGCAGCCCCAGTCTCTGTGCCTCTGTGCGAGCAGTGCCATGGGCAGATGAGGCTGAGCAACAGCTTTCCAGGCTAGCTCTTTCTGCCTGCGAGCTATCTGCAGACTTTTGCATTTTCGGAGCAGCGCTACCGGAAGCGCCCGGCACGGACGACCTAAGATACGTTTGAAGTTTGAGGGGACAAGACAAGCCAGCAGCCCCAGTCTCTGTGCCTCTGTGCGAGCAGTGCCATGGGCAGATGAGGCTGAGCAACAGCTTTCCAGGCTAGCTCTTTCTGCCTGCGAGCTATCTGCAGACGTTCGCATTTTTGGAGCAGTGCTGCCGGAGGCGCCCGGCACGGACCACCTAAGCTACGTTTGAAGTTTGAGGGGACAAGACAAGCAAGCAGCCCCAGTCTCTGTGCCTCTGTGCGAGCAGTGCCATGGGCAGATGAGGCTGAGCAACAGCTTTCCAGGCTAGCTCTTTCTGCCTGCGAGCTATCTGCAGACGTTTGCATTTTCGAAGCAGGGCTACCGGAAGCGCCCGGCACGGACCACCTAAGATACTTCTGAAGTTTGAGGGGGCAAGACAAGCCAGCAGCCCCAGTCTCTGTGCCTCTGTGCGAGCAGTGCTATGGGCAGATGAGGCTGAGCAACAGCTTTCCAGGCTAGCTTTTTCTGCCTGCGAGCTATCTGCAGACGTTTGCATTTTCGGAGCAGGGCTGCCGGAAGCGCCCGGCAGGGACCACCTAAGCTACGTTTGAAGTTTGAGGGGGCAAGACGAGCAAGCAGCCCCAGTCTCTGTGCCTCTGTGCGAGCAGTGCCATGGGCAGATGAGGCTGAGCAACAGCTTTCCAGGCTAGCTCTTTCTGCCTGCGAGCTATCTGCAGACGTTCGCATTTTCGGAGCAGGGCTGCTGGAAGCGCCCGGCACAGACCACCTAAGCTACGTTTGAAGTTTGAGGGGGCAAGACAAGCAAGCAGCCCCAGTCTCTGTGCCTCTGTGCGAGCAGTGCCATGGGCAGATGAGGCTGAGCAACAGCTTTCCAGGCTAGCTCTTTCTGCCTGCGAGCTATCTGCAGACGTTTGCATTTTCGGAGCAGCGCTACCGGAAGCGCCCGGCACGGACGACCTAAGATACGTTTGAAGTTTGAGGGGACAACACAAGCCAGCAGCCCCAGTCTCTGTGCCTCTGTGCGAGCAGTGCCATGGGCAGATGAGGCTGAGCAACAGCTTTCCAGGCTAGCTCTTTCTGCCTGCGAGCTATCTGCAGACGTTCGCATTTTTGGAGCAGTGCTGCCGGAGGCGCCCGGCACGGACCACCTAAGCTACGTTTGAAGTTTGAGGGGACAAGACAAGCAAGCAGCCCCAGTCTCTGTGCCTCTGTGCGAGCAGTGCCATGGGCAGATGAGGCTGAGCAACAGCTTTCCAGGCTAGCTCTTTCTGCCTGCGAGCTATCTGCAGACGTTTGCATTTTCGAAGCAGGGCTACCGGAAGCGCCCGGCACGGACCACCTAAGATACTTCTGAAGTTTGAGGGGGCAAGACAAGCCAGCAGCCCCAGTCTCTGTGCCTCTGTGCGAGCAGTGCTATGGGCAGATGAGGCTGAGCAACAGCTTTCCAGGCTAGCTTTTTCTGCCTGCGAGCTATCTGCAGACGTTTGCATTTTCGGAGCAGTGCTGCCGGAAGCGCCCGGCACGGACCACCTAAGCTACGTTTGAAGTTTGAGGGGGCAAGACGAGCAAGCAGCCCCAGTCTCTGTGCCTCTGTGCGAGCAGTGCCATGGCCAGATGAGGCTGAGCAACAGCTTTCCAGGCTAGCTTTTTCTGCCTGCGAGCTATCTGCAGACGTTTGCATTTTCGGAGCAGTGCTGCCGGAAGCGCCCGGCACGGACCACCTAAGCTACGTTTGAAGTTTGAGGGGGCAAGACAAGCAAGCAGCCCCAGTCTCTGTGCCTCTGTGCGAGCAGTGCCATGGGCAGATGAGGCTGAGCAACAGCTTTCCAGGCTAGCTCTTTCTGCCTGCGAGCTATCTGCAGACGTTTGCATTTTCGGAGCAGGGCTACCGGAAGCGCCCGGCACGGACCACCTAAGATACTTCTGAAGTTTGAGGGTGCAAGACAAGCCAGCAGCCCCAGTCTCTGTGCCTCTGTGCGAGCAGTGCCATGGGCAGATGAGGCTGAGCAAGAGCTTTCCAGGCTAGCTCTTTCTGCCTGCGAGCTATCTGCAGACGTTCGCATATTCAGAGCACGGCTGCCGGATGCGCCCGGCTCGGACCACCTAAGCTACGTTTGAAGTTTGAGGGGACAAGACAAGCAAGCAGCCCCAGTCTCTGTGCCTCTGTGCGAGCAGTGCCATGGGCAGATGAGGCTGAGCAACAGCTTTCCAGGCTAGCTCTTTCTGCCTGCGAGCTATCTGCAGATGTTCGCATTTTCGGAGCAGCGCTGCCGCGAGCACCCGGCACGGACCACCTAAGCTACGTTTGAAGTTTGAGGGGACAAGACAAGCAAGCAGCCCCAGTCTCTGTGCCTCTGTGCGAGCAGTGCCATGGGCAGATGAGGCTGAGCAACAGCTTTCCAGGCTAGCTCTTTCTGGCTGCGAGCTATCTGCAGACGTTTGCATTTTCGGAGCAGGGCTGCCGGAAGCGCCCGGAACGGACCACCTAAGCTACGTTTGAAGTTTGAGGGGACAAGACAAGCAAGCAGCCCCAGTCTCTGTGCCTCTGTGCGAGCAGTGCCATGGGCAGATGAGGCTGAGCAACAGCTTTCCAGGCTAGCTCTTTCTGCCTGCGAGTTATCTGCAGACGTTCGCATTTTCGGAGCAGGGCTGCCGGAGGCGCACGGCACAGACCACCTAAGCTACGTTTGAAGTTTGAGGGGACAAGACAAGCAAGCAGCCCCAGTCTCTGTGCCTCTGTGCGAGCAGTGCCATGGGCAGATGAGGCTGAGCAACAGCTTTCCAGGCTAGCTTTTTCTGCCTGCGAGCTATCTGCAGACGTTTGCATTTTCGGAGCAGTGCTGCCGGAAGCGCCCGGCACGGACCACCTAAGCTACGTTTGAAGTTTGAGGGGGCAAGACGAGCAAGCAGCCCCAGTCTCTGTGCCTCTGTGCGAGCAGTGCTATGTGCAGATGAGGCTGAGCAACAGCTTTCCAGGCTAGCTTTTTCTGCCTGCGAGCTATCTGCAGACGTTTGCATTTTCGGAGCAGGGCTGCCGGAAGCGCCCGGCACGGACCACCTAAGCTACGTTTGAAGTTTGAGGGGGCAAGACAAGCAAGCAGTCCCAGTCTCTGTGCCTCTGTGCGAGCAGTGCCATGGGCAGATGAGGCTGAGCAACAGCTTTCCAGGCTAGCTCTTTCTGCCTGCGATCTATCTGCAGACGTTTGCATTTTCGGAGCAGGGCTACCGGAAGCGCCCGGCACGGACCACCTAAGATACTTTTGAAGTTTGAGGGGGCAAGACAAGCCAGCAGCCCCAGTCTCTGTGCCTCTGTGCGAGCAGTGCCATGGGCAGATGAGGCTGAGCAAGAGCTTTCCAGGCTAGCTCTTTCTGCCTGCGAGCTATCTGCAGACGTTCGCATATTCAGAGCACGGCTGCCGGATGCGCCCGGCTCGGACCACCTAAGCTACGTTTGAAGTTTGAGGGGACAAGACAAGCAAGCAGCCCCAGTCTCTGTGCCTCTGTGCGAGCAGTGCCATGGGCAGATGAGGCTGAGCAACAGCTTTCCAGGCTAGCTCTTTCTGCCTGCGAGCTATCTGCAGATGTTCGCATTTTCGGAGCAGCGCTGCCGCAAGCACCCGGCACGGACCACCTAAGCTACGTTTGAAGTTTGAAGGGACAAGACAAGCAAGCAGCCCCAGTCTCTGTGCCTCTGTGCGAGCAGTGCCATGGGCAGATGAGGCTGAGCAACAGCTTTCCAGGCTAGCTCTTTCTGGCTGCGAGCTATCTGCAGACGTTCTCATTTTCGGAGCAGGGCTGCCGGAAGCGCCCGGAACGGACTACCTAAGCTACGTTTGAAGTTTGAGGGGACAAGACAAGCAAGCAGCCCCAGTCTCTGTGCCTCTGTGCGAGCAGTGCCATGGGCAGATGAGGCTGAGCAACAGATTTCCAGGCTAGCTCTTTCTGCCTGCGAGTTATCTGCAGACGTTCGCATATTCAGAGCACGGCTGCCGGATGCGCCCGGCTCGGACCACCTAAGCTACGTTTGAAGTTTGAGGGGACAAGACAAGCAAGCAGCCCCAGTCTCTGTGCCTCTGTGCGAGCAGTGCCATGGGCAGATGAGGCTGAGCAACAGCTTTCCAGGCTAGCTCTTTCTGCCTGCGAGCTATCTGCAGATGTTCGCATTTTCGGAGCAGCGCTGCCGCAAGCACCCGGCACGGACCACCTAAGCTACGTTTGAAGTTTGAAGGGACAAGACAAGCAAGCAGCCCCAGTCTCTGTGCCTCTGTGCGAGCAGTGCCATGGGCAGATGAGGCTGAGCAACAGCTTTCCAGGCTAGCTCTTTCTGGCTGCGAGCTATCTGCAGACGTTCTCATTTTCGGAGCAGGGCTGCCGGAAGCGCCCGGAACGGACTACCTAAGCTACGTTTGAAGTTTGAGGGGACAAGACAAGCAAGCAGCCCCAGTCTCTGTGCCTCTGTGCGAGCAGTGCCATGGGCAGATGAGGCTGAGCAACAGATTTCCAGGCTAGCTCTTTCTGCCTGCGAGTTATCTGCAGACGTTCGCATTTTCGGAGCAGGGCTGCCGGAGGCGCACGGCACAGACCACCTAAGCTACGTTTGAAGTTTGAGGGGACAAGACAAGCAAGCAGCCCCAGTCTCTGTGCCTCTGTGCGAGCAGTGCCATGGGCAGATGAGGCTGAGCAACAGCTTTCCAGGCTAGCTTTTTCTGCCTGCGAGCTATCTGCAGACGTTTGCATTTTCGGAGCAGTGCTGCCGGAAGCGCCCGGCACGGACCACCTAAGCTACGTTTGAAGTTTGAGGGGGCAAGACGAGCAAGCAGCCCCAGTCTCTGTGCCTCTGTGCGAGCAGTGCTATGTGCAGATGAGGCTGAGCAACAGCTTTCCAGGCTAGCTTTTTCTGCCTGCGAGCTATCTGCAGACGTTTGCATTTTCGGAGCAGTGCTGCCGGAAGCGCCCGGCACGGACCACCTAAGCTACGTTTGAAGTTTGAGGGGGCAAGACAAGCAAGCAGCCCCAGTCTCTGTGCCTCTGTGCGAGCAGTGCCATGGGCAGATGAGGCTGAGCAACAGCTTTCCAGGCTAGCTTTTTCTGCCTGCGAGCTATCTGCAGACGTTTGCATTTTCGGAGCAGTGCTGCCGGAAGCGCCCGGCACGGACCACCTAAGCTACGTTTGAAGTTTGAGGGGGCAAGACGAGCAAGCAGCCCCAGTCTCTGTGCCTCTGTGCGAGCAGTGCTATGTGCAGATGAGGCTGAGCAACAGCTTTCCAGGCTAGCTTTTTCTGCCTGCGAGCTATCTGCAGACGTTTGCATTTTCGGAGCAGTGCTGCCGGAAGCGCCCGGCACGGACCACCTAAGCTACGTTTGAAGTTTGAGGGGGCAAGACAAGCAAGCAGTCCCAGTCTCTGTGCCTCTGTGCGAGCAGTGCCATGGGCAGATGAGGCTGAGCAACAGCTTTCCAGGCTAGCTCTTTCTGCCTGCGAGCTATCTGCAGACGTTTGCATTTTCGGAGCAGGGCTACCGGAAGCGCCCGGCACGGACCACCTAAGATACTTCTGAAGTTTGAGGGGGCAAGACAAGCCAGCAGCCCCAGTCTCTGTGCCTCTGTGCGAGCAGTGCCATGGGCAGATGAGGCTGAGCAAGAGCTTTCCAGGCTAGCTCTTTCTGCCTGCGAGCTATCTGCAGATGTTCGCATTTTCGGAGCAGCGCTGCCGCAAGCACCCGGCACGGACCACCTAAGCTACGTTTGAAGTTTGAGGGGACAAGACAAGCAAGCAGCCCCAGTCTCTGTGCCTCTGTGCGAGCAGTGCCATGGGCAGATGAGGCTGAGCAACAGCTTTCCAGGCTAGCTCTTTCTGGCTGCGAGATATCTGCAGACGTTTGCATTTTCGGAGCAGGGCTGCCGGAAGCGCCCGGAACGGACCACCTAAGCTACGTTTGAAGTTTGAGGGGACAAGACAAGCAAGCAGCCCCAGTCTCTGTGCCTCTGTGCGAGCAGTGCCATGGGCAGATGAGGCTGAGCAACAGATTTCCAGGCTAGCTCTTTCTGCCTGCGATTTATCTGCAGACGTTCGCATTTTCGGAGCAGGGCTGCCGGAGGCGCACGGCACAGACCACCTAAGCTACGTTTGAAGTTTGAGGGGACAAGACAAGCAAGCAGCCCCAGTCTCTGTGCCTCTGTGCGAGCAGTGCCATGGGCAGATGAGGCTGAGCAACAGCTTTCCAGGCTAGCTCTTTCTGCCTGCGAGCTATCTGCAGACGTTCGCGTTTTCGGAGCAGGGCTGCCGGAAGAGCCCGGCTCGGACCACCTAAGCTACGTTTGAAGTTTGAGGGGGCAAGACAAGCAAGCAGCCCCAGTCTCTGTGCCTCTGTGCGAGCAGTGCTATGGGCAGATGAGGCTGAGCAACAGATTTCCAGGCTAGCTCTTTCTACCTGCGAGCTATCTGCAGACGTTCGCATTTTCGGAGCAGGGCTGCCGGAAGCGCCCAGCACGGACCACCTAAGCTACGTTTGAAGTTTGAGGGGGCAAGACAAGCAAGCAGCCCCAGTCTCTGTGCCTCTGTGCGAGCAGTGCCATGGCCAGATGAGGCTGAGCAACAGCTTTCCAGGCTAGCTCTTTCTGGCTGCGAGCTATCTGCAGACGTTCGCATTTTCGGAGCAGGGCTGCTGGAAGCGCCCGGCACGGACCACCTAAGCTACGTTTGAAGTTTGAGGGGGCAAGACAAGCAAGCAGCCCCAGTCTCTGTGCCTCTGTGAGAGCAGTGCCATGGGCAGATGAGGCTGAGCAACAGCTTTCCAGGCTAGCTCTTTCTGCCTGCGAGCTATCTGCAGACGTTCGCATTTTTGGAGCAGGGCTGCCGGAGGCGCCCGGCACGGACCACCTAAGCTACGTTTGAAGTTTGAGGGGACAAGACAAGCAAGCAGCCCCAGTCTCTGTGCCTCTGTGCGAGCAGTGCCATGGGCAGATGAGACTGAGCAACAGCTTTCCAGGCTAGCTCTTTCTGCCTGCGAGCTATCTGCAGACGTTTGCATTTTCGGAGCAGCGCTACCGGAAGCGCCCGGCACGGACGACCTAAGATACTTTTGAAGTTTGAGGGGACAAGACAAGCCAGCAGCCCCAGTCTCTGTGCCTCTGTGCAAGCAGTGCCATGGGCAGATGAGGCTGAGCAACAGCTTTCCAGGCTAGCTCTTTCTGCCTGCGAGCTATCTGCAGACGTTCGCATTTTTGGAGCAGTGCTGCCGGAGGCGCCCGGCACGGACCACCTAAGCTACGTTTGAAGTTTGAGGGGACAAGACAAGCAAGCAGCCCCAGTCTCTGTGCCTCTGTGCGAGCAGTGCCATGGGCAGATGAGGCTGAGCAACAGCTTTCCAGGCTAGCTTTTTCTGCCTGCGAGCTATCTGCAGACGTTTGCATTTTCGGAGCAGTGCTGCCGGAAGCGCCCGGAACGGACCACCTAAGCTACGTTTGAAGTTTGAGGGGGCAAGACGAGCAAGCAGCCCCAGTCTCTGTGCCTCTGTGCGAGCAGTGCTATGTGCAGATGAGGCTGAGCAACAGCTTTCCAGGCTAGCTTTTTCTGCCTGCGAGCTATCTGCAGACGTTTGCATTTTCGGAGCAGTGCTGCCGGAAGCGCCCGGCACGGACCACCTAAGCTACGTTTGAAGTTTGAGGGGACAAGACAAGCAAGCAGCCCCAGTCTCTGTGCCTCTGTGCGAGCAGTGCCATGGGCAGATGAGGCTGAGCAACAGATTTCCAGGCTAGCTCTTTCTGCCTGCGAGTTATCTGCAGACGTTCGCATTTTCGGAGCAGGGCTGCCGGAGGCGCACGGCACAGACCACCTAAGCTACGTTTGAAGTTTGAGGGGACAAGACAAGCCAGCAGCCCCAGTCTCTGTGCCTCTGTGCGAGCAGTGCCATGGGCAGATGAGGCTGAGCAACAGCTTTCCAGGCTAGCTTTTTCTGCCTGCGAGCTATCTGCAGACGTTTGCATTTTCGGAGCAGTGCTGCCGGAAGCGCCCGGCACGGACCACCTAAGCTACGTTTGAAGTTTGAGGGGGCAAGACGAGCAAGCAGCCCCAGTCTCTGTGCCTCTGTGCGAGCAGTGCTATGTGCAGATGAGGCTGAGCAACAGCTTTCCAGGCTAGCTTTTTCTGCCTGCGAGCTATCTGCAGACGTTTGCATTTTCGGAGCAGTGCTGCCGGAAGCGCCCGGCACGGACCACCTAAGCTACGTTTGAAGTTTGAGGGGGCAAGACAAGCAAGCAGTCCCAGTCTCTGTGCCTCTGTGCGAGCAGTGCCATGGGCAGATGAGGCTGAGCAACAGCTTTCCAGGCTAGCTCTTTCTGCCTGCGAGCTATCTGCAGACGTTTGCATTTTCGGAGCAGGGCTACCGGAAGCGCCCGGCACGGACCACCTAAGATACTTCTGAAGTTTGAGGGTGCAAGACAAGCCAGCAGCCCCAGTCTCTGTGCCTCTGTGCGAGCAGTGCCATGGGCAGATGAGGCTGAGCAAGAGCTTTCCAGGCTAGCTCTTTCTGCCTGCGAGCTATCTGCAGACGTTCGCATATTCAGAGCACGGCTGCCGGATGCGCCCGGCACAGACCACCTAAGCTACGTTTCAAGTTTGAGGGGACAAGACAAGCAAGCAGCCCCAGTCTCTGTGCCTCTGTGCGAGCAGTGCCATGGGCAGATGAGGCTGAGCAACAGCTTTCCAGGCTAGCTCTTTCTGCCTGCGAGCTATCTGCAGATGTTCGCATTTTCGGAGCAGCGCTGCCGCAAGCACCCGGCACGGACCACCTAAGCTACGTTTGAAGTTTGAGGGGACAAGACAAGCAAGCAGCCCCAGTCTCTGTGCCTCTGTGCGAGCAGTGCCATGGGCAGATGAGGCTGAGCAACAGCTTTCCAGGCTAGCTCTTTCTGGCTGCGAGCTATCTGCAGACGTTCGCATTTTCGGAGCAGGGCTGCCGGAGGCGCACGGCACAGACCACCTAAGCTACGTTTGAAGTTTGAGGGGACAAGACAAGCAAGCAGCCCCAGTCTCTGTGCCTCTGTGCGAGCAGTGCCATGGGCAGATGAGGCTGAGCAACAGCTTTCCAGGCTAGCTCTTTCTGGCTGCGAGTTATCTGCAGACGTTCGCATTTTCGGAGCAGGGCTGCCGGAGGCGCACGGCACAGACCACCTAAGCTACATTTGAAGTTTGAGGGGACAAGACAAGCCAGCAGCCCCAGTCTCTGTGCCTCTGTGCGAGCAGTGCCATGGGCAGATGAGGCTGAGCAACAGCTTTCCAGGCTAGCTTTTTCTGCCTGCGAGCTATCTGCAGACGTTTGCATTTTCGGAGCAGTGCTGCCGGAAGCGCCCGGCACGGACCACCTAAGCTACGTTTGAAGTTTGAGGGGGCAAGACAAGCAAGCAGTCCCAGTCTCTGTGCCTCTGTGCGAGCAGTGCCATGGGCAGATGAGGCTGAGCAACAGCTTTCCAGGCTAGCTCTTTCTGCCTGCGAGCTATCTGCAGACGTTTGCATTTTCGGAGCAGGGCTACCGGAAGCGCCCGGCACGGACCACCTAAGATACTTCTGAAGTTTGAGGGTGCAAGACAAGCCAGCAGCCCCAGTCTCTGTGCCTCTGTGCGAGCAGTGCCATGGGCAGATGAGGCTGAGCAAGAGCTTTCCAGGCTAGCTCTTTCTGCCTGCGAGCTATCTGCAGACGTTCGCATATTCAGAGCACGGCTGCCGGATGCGCCCGGCACAGACCACCTAAGCTACGTTTCAAGTTTGAGGGGACAAGACAAGCAAGCAGCCCCAGTCTCTGTGCCTCTGTGCGAGCAGTGCCATGGGCAGATGAGGCTGAGCAACAGCTTTCCAGGCTAGCTCTTTCTGCCTGCGAGCTATCTGCAGATGTTCGCATTTTCGGAGCAGCGCTGCCGCAAGCACCCGGCACGGACCACCTAAGCTACGTTTGAAGTTTGAGGGGACAAGACAAGCAAGCAGCCCCAGTCTCTGTGCCTCTGTGCGAGCAGTGCCATGGGCAGATGAGGCTGAGCAACAGCTTTCCAGGCTAGCTCTTTCTGGCTGCGAGCTATCTGCAGACGTTTGCATTTTCGGAGCAGGGCTGCCGGAAGCGCCCGGAACGGACCACCTAAGCTACGTTTGAAGTTTGAGGGGACAAGACAAGCAAGCAGCCCCAGTCTCTGTGCCTCTGTGCGAGCAGTGCCATGGGCAGATGAGGCTGAGCAACAGCTTTCCAGGCTAGCTCTTTCTGCCTGCGAGTTATCTGCAGACGTTCGCATTTTCGGAGCAGGGCTGCCGGAGTCGCACGGCACGGACCACCTAAGCTACGTTTGAAGTTTGAGGGGGCAAGACAAGCAAGCAGCCCCAGTCTCTGTGCCTCTGTGCGAGCAGTGCCATGGGCAGATGAGGCTGAGCAACAGCTTTCCAGGCTAGCTCTTTCTGCCTGCGAGCTATCTGTAGATGTTTGCATTTTCGGAGCAGGGCTGCCGGATGCGCCCAGCACGGACCACCTAAGCTACGTTTGAAGTTTGAGGAGGCAAGACAAGCAAGCAGCCCCAATCTCTGTGCCTCTGTGCGAGCAGTGCCATGGGCAGATGAGGCTGAGCAACAGCTTTCCAGGCTAGCTCTTTCTGCCTGCGAGCTATCTGCAGACGTTTGCATTTTCGGAGCAGGGCTACCGGAAGCGCCCGGCACGGACCACCTAAGATACTTCTGAAGTTTGAGGGGGCAAGACAAGCCAGCAGCCCCAGTCTCTGTGCCTCTGTGCGAGCAGTGCCATGGGCAGATGAGGCTGAGCAACAGCTTTCCAGGCTAGCTCTTTCTGCCTGCGAGCTATCTGCAGACGTTCGCGTTTTCGGAGCAGGGCTGCCGGAAGAGCCCGGCTCGGACCACCTAAGCTACGTTTGAAGTTTGAGGGGGCAAGACAAGCAAGCAGCCCCAGTCTCTGTGCCTCTGTGCGAGCAGTGCCATGGGCAGATGAGGCTGAGCAACAGCTTTCCAGGCTAGCTCTTTCTGCCTGCGAGCTATCTGCAGACGTTTGCATTTTCGGAGCAGGGCTGCCGGAAGCGCCCGGAACGGACCACCTAAGCTACGTTTGAAGTTTGAGGGGACAAGACAAGCAAGCAGCCCCAGTCTCTGTGCCTCTGTGCGAGCAGTGCCATGGGCAGATGAGGCTGAGCAACAGCTTTCCAGGCTAGCTTTTTCTGCCTGCGAGCTATCTGCAGACGTTTGCATTTTGGGAGCAGTGCTGCCGGAGGCGCCCGGCACGGACCACCTAAGCTACGTTTGAAGTTTGAGGGGGCAAGACAAGCAAGCAGCCCCAGTCTCTGTGCCTCTGTGCGAGCAGTGCTATGGGCAGATGAGGCTGAGCAAGAGCTTTCCAGGCTAGCTCTTTCTGCCTGCGAGCTATCTGCAGACGTTTGCATTTTGGGAGCAGGGCTGCCGGAAGCGGACGGCACGGACCACCTAAGCTACGTTTGAAGTTTGAGGGGGCAAGACAAGCAAGCAGCCCCAGTCTCTGTGCCTCTGTGCGAGCAGTGCCATGGGCAGATGAGGCTGAGCAACAGCTTTCCAGGCTAGCTTTTTCTGCCTGCGAGCTATCTGCAGACGTTTGCATTTTGGGAGCAGGGCTGCCGGAAGCGGACGGCACGGACCACCTAAGCTACGTTTGAAGTTTGAGGGGGCAAGACAAGCAAGCAGCCCCAGTCTCTGTGCCTCTGTGCGAGCAGTGCTATGGGCAGATGAGGCTGAGGAACAGCTTTCCAGGCTAGCTCTTTCTACCTGCGAGCTATCTGCAGATGTTCGCATTTTCGGAGCAGGGCTGACGGAAGCGCCCGGCACGGACCACCTAAGCTACGTTTGAAGTTTGAGGTTGCAAAACAAGCAAGCAGCCCCAGTCTCTGTGCCTCTGTGCGAGCAGTGCCATGGGCAGATGAGGCTGAGCAACAGCTTTCCAGGCTAGCTCTTTCTGCCTGCGAGCTATCTGCAGATGTTCGCATTTTCGGAGCAGAGCTGCCGCAAGCACCCAGCACGGACCACCTAAGCTACGTTTGAAGTTTGAGGGGACAAGACAAGCAAGCAGCCCCAGTCTCTGTGCCTCTGTGCGAGCAGTGCCATGGGCAGATGAGGCTGAGCAACAGCTTTCCAGGCTAGCTCTTTCTGCCTGCGAGCTATCTGCAGACGTTCGCATTTTCGGAGCAGTGCTGCCGGAGGCGCCCGGCACGGACCACCTAAGCTACGTTTGAAGTTTGAGGGGGCAAGACAAGCAAGCAGCCCCAGTTTCTGTGCCTCTGTGCAAGCAGTGCCATGGGCAGATGAGGCTGAGCAACAGCTTTCCAGGCTAGCTCTTTCTGCCTGCGAGCTATCTGCAGACGTTCGCATATTCGGAGCAGGGCTGCCGGATGCGCCCGGCTCGGACCACCTAAGCTACATTTGAAGTTTGAGGGGACAAGACAAGCAAGCAGCCCCAGTCTCTGTGCCTCTGTGCGAGCAGCGCCATGGGCAGATGAGGCTGAGCAACAGCTTTCCAGGCTAGCTCTTTCTGCCTGCGAGCTATCTGCAGATGTTCGCATTTTCGGAGCAGGGCTGCCGCAAGCACCCGGCACGGACCACCTAAGCTACGTTTGAAGTTTGAGGGGACAAGACAAGCAAGCAGCCCCGGTCTCTGTGCCTCTGTGCGAGCAGTGCCATGGGCAGATGAGGCTGAGCAACAGCTTTCCAGGCTAGCTCTTTCTGCCTGCGAGCTATCTGCAGACGTTTGCATTTTCGGAGCAGGGCTGCCGGAAGCGCCCGGCACGGACCACCTAAGCTACGTTTGAAGTTTGAGGGGGCAAGACAAGCAAGCAGCCCCAGTCTCTGTGCCTCTGTGCGAGCAGTGCCATGGGCAGATGAGGCTGAGCAACAGCTTTCCAGGCTAGCTCTTTCTGCCTGCGAGCTATCTGCAGATGTTCGCATTTTCGGAGCAGAGCTTCCGCAAGCACCCAGCACGGAACACCTAAGCTACGTTTGAAGTTTGAGGGGACAAGACAAGCAAGCAGCCCCAGTCTCTGTGCCTCTGTGCAAGCAGTGCCATGGGCAGATGAGGCTGAGCAACAGCTTTCCAGGCTAGCTCTTTCTGCCTGCGAGCTATCTGCAGACGTTCGCATATTCGGAGCAGGGCTGCCGGATGCGCCCGGCTCGGACCACCTAAGCTACATTTGAAGTTTGAGGGGACAAGACAAGCAAGCAGCCCCAGTCTCTGTGCCTCTGTGCGAGCAGTGCCATGGGCAGATGAGGCTGAGCAACAGCTTTCCAGGCTAGCTCTTTCTGCCTGCGAGCTATCTGCAGACGTTCGCATTTTCGGAGCAGGGCTGCCGGAAGCGCCCGGCACGGACCACCTAAGCTACGTTTGAAGTTTGAGGGGACAAGACAAGCAAGCAGCCCCAGTCTCTGTGCCTCTGTGCGAGCAGTGCCATGGGCAGATGAGGCAGAGCAACAGCTTTCCAGGCTAGCTCTTTCTGCCTGCGAGCTATCTGCAGATGTTCGCATTTTCGGAGCAGGGCTGCCGGAATCGCCTGGCACGGAACACCTAATCTACATTTGAAGTTTGAGTGGAGAAGACAAGGAAGCAGCCCCAGTCTCTGTGCCTCTGTGCAAGCAGTGCCATGGGCAGATGAGGCTGAGCAACAGCTTTCCAGGCTAGCCCTTTCTGCCTGCGAGCTATCTGCAGACGTTCGCATTTTCGGAGCAGGGCTGCCGGAAGGGACCGGCACGGAACACCTAATCTACGTTTGAAGTTTGAGGGTACAAGACAAGCAAGCAGCCCCAGTCTCTGTGCCTCTGTGCGAGCAGTGCCATGGGCAGATGAGGCTGAGCAACAGCTTTCCAGGCTAGCTCTTTCTGCCTGCGAGCTATCTGCAGACGTTCGCATTTTCGGAGCAGTGCTGCCGGAGGCGCCCGGCACGGACCACCTAAGCTACGTTTGAAGTTTGAGGGGACAAGACAAGCAAGCAGCCCCAGTCTCTGTGCCTCTGTGCGAGCAGTGCCATGGGCAGATGAGGCTGAGCAACAGCTTTCCAGGCTAGCTCTTTCTGCCTGCGAGCTATCTGCAGACGTTCGCATTTTCAGAGCAGGGCTGCTGGAGGCGCCCGGCACGGAACACCTAAGCTACGTTTGAAGTTTGAGGGGACAAGACAAGCAAGCAGCCCCAGTCTCTGTGCCTCTGTGCGAGCAGTGCCATGGGCAGATGAGGCTGAGCAACAGCTTTCCAGGCTAGCCCTTTCTGCCTGCGAGCTATCTGCAGACGTTCGCATTTTCGGAGCAGGGCTGCCAAAGGCGCCCGGTACAAACAGCCAAAAGATACGTTTGAATTTTGAGGGGGCAAGACAAGCAAGCAGCCCCAGTCTCTGTGCCTCTGTGCGAGCAGTGCCGTGGGCAGATGAGGCTGAGCAACAGCTTTCCAGGCTAGCTCTTTCTGCCTGCGAGCTATCTGCAGACGTTCGCATTTTCGGAGCAGGGCTGCCGGAAGCGCCCGGCACGGACCACCTAAGCTACGTTTGAAGTTTGAGGGGACAAGACAAACAAGCAGCCCCAGTCTCTGTGCCTCTGTGCGAGCAGTGCCATGGGCAGATGAGGCTGAGCAACAGCTTTCCAGGCTAGCTCTTTCTGCCTGCGAGCTATCTGCAGACGTTTGCATTTTCGGAGCAGGGTTGCCGGAAGCTCCCGGCACGGACCACCTAAGCTACGTTTGAAGTTTGAGGGGGCAAGACAAGCCAGCAGCCCCAGTCTCTGTGCCTCTGTGCGAGCAGTGCCATGGGCAGATGAGGCTGAGCAACAGCTTTCCAGGCTAGCCCTTTCTGCCTGCGAGCTATCTGCAGATGTTCGCATTTTCGGAGCAGGGCTGCCGGAATCGCCTGGCACGGAACACCTAATCTACATTTGAAGTTTGAGGGGACAAGACAAGCAAGCAGCCCCAGTCTCTGTGCCTCTGTGCAAGCAGTGCCATGGGCAGATGAGGCTGAGCAACAGCTTTCCAGGCTAGCCCTTTCTGCCTGCGAGCTATCTGCAGACGTTCGCATTTTCGGAGCAGGGCTGCCGGAAGCACCCGGCACAGACCACCTAAGCTACGTTTGAAGTTTGAGGGGGCAAGACAAGCAAGCAGCCCCAGTCTCTGTGCCTCTGTGCGAGCAGTGCCATGGGCAGATGAGGCTGAGCAACAGCTTTCCAGGCTAGCTCTTTCTGCCTGCGAGCTATCTGCAGACGTTTGCATTTTCGGAGCAGGGCTGCCGGAGGCGCCCGGTACAAACAGCCAAAAGATACGTTTGAATTTTGAGGGGGCAAGACAAGCAAGCAGCCCCAGTCTCTGTGCCTCTGTGCGAGCAGTGCCATGGGCAGATGAGGCTGAGCAACAGCTTTCCAGGCTAGCTCTTTCTGCCTGCGAGCTATCTGCAGACGTTCGCATTTTCGGAGCAGCGCTGCTGAAAGCACCCGGAACGGACCACCTAAGCTACGTTTGAAGTTTGAGGGGACAAGACAAGCAAGCAGCCCCAGTCTCTGTGCCTCTGTGCGAGCAGTGCCATGGGCAGATGAGGCTGAGCAACAGCTTTCCAGGCTAGCTCTTTCTACCTGCGAGCTATCTGCAGATGTTCGCATTTTCGGAGCAGCGCTGCCGCAAGCACCCGGCACGGACCACCTAAGCTACGTTTGAAGTTTGAGGGGACAAGACAAGCAAGCAGCCCCAGTCTCTGTGCCTCTGTGCGAGCAGTGCCATGGGCAGATGAGGCTGAGCAACAGCTTTACAGGCTAGCTCTTTCTGCCTGCGAGCTATCTGCAGACGTTCGCATTTTTGGAGCAGGGCTGCCGGAGGCGCACGGCACGGACCACCTAAGCTACGTCTGAAGTTTGAGGGGGCAAGACAAGCAAGCAGCCCCAGTCTCTGTGCCTCTGTGCGAGCAGTGCCATGGGCAGATGAGGCTGAGCAACAGCTTTCCAGGCTAGCTCTTTCTGCCTGCGAGCTATCTGCAGACGTTCGCATTTTCGGAGCAGGGCTGCCGGAAGGGCCTGGCACGGACAACCTAAGCTACGTTTGAAGTTTGAGAGTACAAGACAAGCAAGCAGCTCCAGTCTCTGTGCCTCTGTGCGAGCAGTACCATGGTCAGATGAGGCTGAGCAACAGCTTTGCAGGCTAGCCCTTTCTGCCTGCGAGCTATCTGCAGACGTTTGCATTTTCGGAGCAGGGCTGCCAAAGGCGCCCGGTACAAACAGCCAAAAGATACGTTTGAAGTTTGAGGGGGCAAGACAAGCAAGCAGCCCCAGTCTCTGTGCCTCTGTGCGAGCAGTGCCATGGGCAGATGAGGCTGAGCAACAGCTTTCCAGGCTAGCTCTTTCTGCCTGCGAGCTATCTGCAGACGCTCGCATTTTCGAAGCAGGGCTGCCAAAGGCGCCCGGCACGGACCACCTAAGCTACGTTTGAAGTTTGAGGGGGCAAGACAAGCAAGCAGCCCCAGTCTCTGTGCCTCTGTGCGAGCAGTGCCATGGGCAGATGAGGCTGAGCAACAGCTTTCCAGGCTAGCTCTTTCTGGCTGCGAGCTATCTGCAGACGTTTGCATTTTCAGAGCAGCGTTGCCTTAAGCGCCCGGCACGGACCACCTAAGATACGTTTGAAGTTTGAGGTGACAAGACAAGCAAGCAGCCCCAGTCTCTGTGCCTCTGTGCGAGCAGTGCCATGGGCAGATGAGGCTGAGCAACAGCTTTCCAGGCTAGCCCTTTCTGCCTGCGAGCTATCTGCAGATGTTCGCATTTTCGGAGCAGGGCTGCCGGAATCGCCCGGCACGGAACACCTAATCTACATTTGAAGTTTGAGGGGACAAGACAAGGAAGCAGCCCCAGTCTCTGTGCCTCTGTGCAAGCAGTGCCATGGGCAGATGAGGCTGAGCAACAGTTTTCCAGGCTAGCCCTTTCTGCCTGCGAGCTATCTGCAGACGTTCGCATTTTCGGAGCAGGGCTGCCGGAAGCACCCGGCACAGACCACCTAAGCTACGTTTGAAGTTTGAGGGGGCAAGACAAGCAAGCAGCTTCAGTCTCTGTGCCTCTGTGCGAGCAGTACCATGGTCAGATGAGGCTGAGCAACAGCTTTGCAGGCTAGCTCTTTCTGCCTGCGAGCTATCTGCAGACGTTTGCATTTTCGGAGCAGGGCTGCCGGAGGCGCCCGGTACAAACAGCCAAAAGATACGTTTGAAGTTTGAGGGGGCAAGACAAGCAAGCAGCCCCAGTCTCTGTGCCTCTGTGCGAGCAGTGCCCAGTCTCTGTGCCTCTGTGCGAGCAGTGCCATGGGCAGATGAGGCTGAGCAACAGCTTTCCAGGCTAGCTCTTTCTGCCTGCGAGCTATCTGGAGACGTTCGCATTTTTGGAGCTGGGCTGCTGGAGGCGCCCGGCACGGAACACCTAAGCTACATTTGAAGTTTGAGGGCACAAGACAAGCAAGCAGCCCCAGTCTCTGTGCCTCTGTGCGAGCAGTGCCATGGGCAGATGAGGCTGAGCAACAGCTTTCCAGGCTAGCCCTTTCTGCCTGCGAGCTATCTGCAGACGTTCGCATTTTCGGAGCACGGCTGCCGGAAGCACCCGTCACAGACCACCTAAGCTACGTTTGAAGTTTGAGGGGGCAAGACAAGCAAGCAGCCCCAGTCTCTGTGCCTCTGTGCGAGCAGTGCCATGGGCAGATGAGGCAGAGCAACAGCTTTCCAGGCTAGCTCTTTCTGCCTGCGAGCTATCTGCAGACGTTTGCATTTTCGGAGCAGGGCTGCCAAAGGCGCCCGGTACAAACAGACAAAAGAAACGTTTGAATTTTGAGGGGGCAAGACAAGCAGCAGCCCCAGTCTCTGTGCCTCTGTGCGAGCAGTGCCATGGGCAGATGAGGCTGAGCAACAGCTTTCCAGGCTAGCTCTTTCTGCCTGCGAGCTATCTGCAGACGTTCGCTTTTTCGGAGCAGCGATGCCGGAAGCACCCGGCACGGACCACCTAAGCTACGTTTGAAGTTTGAGGGGGCAAGACAAGCAAGCAGCCCCAGTCTCTGTGCCTCTGTGCGAGCAGTGCCATGGGCAGATGAGGCTGAGCAACAGCTTTCCAGGCTAGCTCTTTCTGCCTGCGAGCTATCTGCAGACGTTCGCATTTTCGGAGCAGTGCTGCCGGAAGCACCCGGCACGGACCACCTAAGCTACGTTTGAAGTTTGAGGGGGCAAGACAAGCAAGCAGCCCCAGTCTCTGTGCCTCTGTGCGAGCAGTGCCATGGGCAGATGAGGCTGAGCAACAGCTTTCCAGGCTAGCTCTTTCTGGCTGCGAGCTATCTGCAGTTGTTCGCATTTTCGGAGCAGGGCTGCCAAAGGCGCCCGGCACGGACCACCTAAGCTACGTTTGAAGTTTGAGGGGACAAGACAAACAAGCAGCCCCAGTCTCTGTGCCTCTGTGCGAGCAGTGCCATGGGCAGATGAGGCTGAGCAACAGCTTTCCAGGCTAGCTCTTTCTGCCTGCGAGCTATCTGCAGACGTTTGCGTTTTCGGAGCAGGGCTGCCGGAGATGCCCGGCAAGGACCACGTAAGATACGTTTGAAGTTTGAGGTGACAAGACAAGCAAGCAGCCCCAGTCTCTGTGCCTCTGTGCGAGCAGTGCCATGGGCAGATGAGGCTGAGCAACAGCTTTACAGGCTAGCTCTTTCTGCCTGCGAGCTATCTGGAGACGTTCGCATTTTTGGAGCTGGGCTGCTGGAGGCGCCCGGCACGGAACACCTAAGCTACATTTGAAGTTTGAGGGGACAAGACAAGCAAGCAGCCCCAGTCTCTGTGCCTCTGTGCGAGCAGTGCCATGGGCAGATGAGGCTGAGCAACAGCTTTCCAGGCTAGCCCTTTCTGCCTGCGAGCTATCTGCAGACGTTCGCATTTTCGGAGCACGGATGCCCGAAGCACCCGTCACAGACCACCTAAGCTACGTTTGAAGTTTGAGGGGGCAAGACAAGCAAGCAGCCCCAGTCTCTGTGCCTCTGTGCAAGCAGTGCCATGGGCAGATGAGGCAGAGCAACAGCTTTCCAGGCTAGCTCTTTCTGCCTGCGAGCTATCTGCAGACGTTTGCATTTTCGGAGCAGGGCTGCCAAAGGCGCCCGGTACAAACAGACAAAAGAAACGTTTGAATTTTGAGGGCGCAAGACAAGCAAGCAGCCCCAGTCTCTGTGCCTCTGTGCGAGCAGTGCCATGGGCAGATGAGGCTGAGCAACAGCTTTCCAGGCTAGCTCTTTCTGCCTGCGAGCTATCTGCAGACGTTCGCTTTTTCGGAGCAGCGATGCCGGAAGCACCCGGCACGGACCACCTAAGCTACGTTTGAACTTTGAGGGGGCAAGACAAGCAAGCAGCCCCAGTCTCTGTGCCTCTGTGCGAGCAGTGCCATGGGCAGATGAGGCTGAGCAACAGATTTCCAGGCTAGCTCTTTCTGCCTGCGAGCTATCTGCAGACATTCGCATTTTCGAAGCAGGGCTGCCAAAGGCGCCCGGCACGGACCACCTAAGCTACGTTTGAAGTTTGAGGGGACAAGACAAGCAAGCAGCCCCAGTCTCTGTGCCTCTGTGCGAGCAGTGCCATGGGCAGATGAGGCTGAGCAACAGCTTTCCAGGCTAGCTCTTTCTGCCTGCGAGCTATCTGCAGACGTTCGCATTTTCGGAGCAGGGCTGCTGGAGGCGCCCGGCACGGACCACCTAAGCTACGTTTGAAGTTTGAGGGGACAAGACAAGCAAGCAGCCCCAGTCTCTGTGCCTCTGTGCGAGCAGTGCCATGGGCAGATGAGGCTGAGCAACAGCTTTCCAGGCTAGCTCTTTCTGCCTGTGATCTATCTGCAGACGTTCGCATTTTCGGAGCAGGGCTGCCGGAAGCGCCCGGCACGGACCACCTAAGCTACGTTTGAAGTTTGAGGGGGCAAGACAAGCAAGCAGCCCCAGTCTCTGTGCCTCTGTGCGAGCAGTGCCATGGGCAGATGAGGCTGAGCAACAGCTTTCCAGGCTAGCTCTTTCTGCCTGCGAGCTATCTGCAGATGTTCGCATTTTCGGAGCAGCGCTGCCACAAGCACCCGTCACAGAACACCTAAGGTACGTTTGAAGTTTGATGGGGCAAGACAAGCAAGCAGCCCCAGTCTCTGTGCCTCTGTGCGAGCAGTGCCATGGGCAGATGAGGCTGAGCAACAGCTTTCCAGGCTAGCTCTTTCTGGCTGCGAGCTATCTGCAGACGTTTGCATTTTCAGAGCAGGGCTGCCGGAATCGCCCGGCACGGACCACCTAAGCTACGTTTGAAGTTTGAGGGGGCAAGACAAGCAAGCAGCCCCAGTCTCTGTGCCTCTGTGCGAGCAGTGCCATGGGCAGATGAGGCTGAGCAACAGCTTTCCAGGCTAGCTCTTTCTGCCTGCGAGCTATCTGCAGACGTTCGCATTTTCGGAGCAGGGCTGCCGAAAGCGCCCGGCACAGACCACCTAAGCTACGTTTGAAGTTTGAGGGGACAAGACAAGCAAGCAGCCCCAGTCTCTGTGCCTCTGTGCGAGCAGTGCCATGGGCAGATGAGGCTGAGCAACAGCTTTCCAGGCTAGCTCTTTCTGCCTGCGAGCTATCTGCAGACGTTCGCATTTTCGGAGCAGGGCTGCCGAAGGGCCCGGCACGGACAACCTAAGCTACGTTTGAAGTTTGAGGGTACAAGACAAGCAAGCAGCTCCAGTCTCTGTGCCTCTGTGCGAGCAGTACCATGGTCAGATGAGGCTGAGCAACAGCTTTCCAGGCTAGCCCTTTCTGCCTGCGAGCTATCTGCAGACGTTTGCATTTTCGGAGCAGGGCTGCCAAAGGCGCCCTTCACGGACCACCTAAGCTACGTTCGAAGTTTGAGAGGGCAAGACAAGCAAGCAGCCCCAGTCTCTGTGCCTCTGTGCAAGCAGTGCCATGGGCAGATGAGGCTGAGCAACAGCTTTCCAGGCTAGCTCTTTCTGCCTGCGAGCTATCTGCAGACGTTTGCATTTTCGGAGCAGGGCTAACGGAAGTGCCCGGCACGGACCACCTAAGCTACGTTTGAAGTTTGAGGGGGCAAGACAAGCCAGCAGCCCCAGTCTCTGTGCCTCTGTGCGAGCAGTGCCATGGGCAGATGAGGCTGAGCAACAGCTTTCCAGGCTAGCTCTTTCTGCCTGCGAGCTATCTGCAGATGTTCGCATTTTTGGAGCAGGGATGCCGGAGGCGCCCGGCACAGACCACCTAAGCTACGTTTGAAGTTTGAGGGGACAAGACAAGCAAGCAGCCCCAGTCTCTGTGCCTCTGTGCGAGCAGTGCCATGGGCAGATGAGGCTGAGCAACAGCTTTCCAGGCTAGCTCTTTCTGCCTGCGAGCTATCTGCAGACGTCTGCATTTTCGGAGCAGGGTTAACGGAATCGCTCGGCACGGACCACCTAAGCTACGTTTGAAATTTGAGGGGGCAAGACAAGCCAGCAGCCCCAGTCTCTGTGCCTCTGTGCGAGCAGTGCCATGGGCAGATGAGGCTGAGCAACAGCTTTCCAGGCTAGCTCTTTCTGCCTGCGAGCTATCTGCAGACGTTTGCATTTTCGGAGCAGGGCTGCCGGAGGCGCACGGCACGGACCACCTAAGCTACGTTTGAAGTTTGAGGGGACAAGACAAGCAAGCAGCCCCAGTCTCTGTGCCTCTGTGCGAGCAGTGCCATGGGCAGATGAGGCTGAGCAACAGCTTTCCAGGCTAGCTCTTTCTGCCTGCGAGCTATCTGCAGATGTTCGCAATTTCGGAGCAGGGCTGCAGGAAGCACCCGGCACGGACCACCTAAGCTACGTTTGAAGTTTGAGGGGACAAGACAAGTAAGCAGCCCCAGTCTCTGTGCCTCTGTGCGAGCAGTGCCATGGGCAGATGAGGCTGAGCAACAGCTTTCCAGGCTAGCTCTTTCTGCCTGCGAGCTATCTGCAGACGTTCGCATTTTTGGAGCAGGGCTGCCAAAGGCGCCCTTCACGGACCACCTAAGCTACGTTTGAAGTTTGAGGGGGCAAGACAAGCAAGCAGCCCCAGTCTCTGTGCCTCTGTGCAAGCAGTGCCATGGGCAGATGAGGCTGAGCAACAGCTTTCCAGGCTAGCTCTTTCTGCCTGCGAGCTATCTGCAGACGTTCGCATTTTCGGAGCAGGGCTGCCAAAGGCGCCCGGTACAAACAGCCAAAAGCTACGTTTGAAGTTTGAGGGGGCAAGACAAGCAAGCAGCCCCAGTCTCTGTGCCTCTGTGCGAGCAGTGCCATGGGCAGATGAGGCTGAGCAACAGCTTTCCAGGCTAGCTCTTTCTGGCTGCGAGCTATCTGCAGACGTTCGCATTTTCGGAGCAGGGCTGCTGGAGGCGCCCGGCACGGACCACCTAAGCTACGTTTGAAGTTTGAGGGGGCAAGACAAGCAAGCAGCCCCAGTCTCTGTGCCTCTGTGCGAGCAGTGCCATGGGCAGATGAGGCTGAGCAACAGCTTTCCAGGCTAGCTCTTTCTGCCTGTGATCTATCTGCAGACGTTCGCATTTTTGGAGCAGGGCTGCCGGAAGCGCCCGGCACGGAAAACCTAAGCTACGTTTGAAGTTTGAGGGGGCAAGACAAGCCAGCAGCCCCAGTCTCTGTGCCTCTGTGCGAGCAGTGCCATGGGCAGATGAGGCTGAGCAACAGCTTTCCAGGCTTGCTCTTTCTGGCTGCGAGCTATCTGCAGACGTTCGCATTTTCGGAGCAGCGATGCCGGAAGCACCCGGCACGGACCACCTAAGCTACGTTTGAAGTTTGAGGGGGCAAGACAAGCAAGCAGCCCCAGTCTCTGTGCCTCTGTGCGAGCAGTGCCATGGGCAGATGAGGCTGAGCAACAGCTTTCCAGGCTAGCTCTTTCTGGCTGCGAGCTATCTGCAGACGTTTGCATTTTCAGAGCAGGGCTGCCGGAATCGCCCGGCACGGACCACCTAAGCTACGTTTGAAGTTTGAGGGGGCAAGACAAGCAAGCAGCCCCAGTCTCTGTGCCTCTGTGCGAGCAGTGCCATGGGCAGATGAGGCTGAGCAACAGCTTTCCAGGCTAGCTCTTTCTGCCTGCGAGCTATCTGCAGACGTTCGCATTTTCGGAGCAGGGCTGCCGAAAGCGCCCGGCACAGACCACCTAAGCTACGTTTGAAGTTTGAGGGGACAAGACAAGCAAGCAGCCCCAGTCTCTGTGCCTCTGTGCGAGCAGTGCCATGGGCAGATGAGGCTGAGCAACAGCTTTCCAGGCTAGCTCTTTCTGGCTGCGAGCTATCTGCAGACGTTCGCATTTTTGGAGCAGGGCTGCTGGAGGCGCCCGGCACGGAACACCTAAGCTACGTTTGAAGTTTGAGGGGACAAGACAAGCAAGCAGCCCCAGTCTCTGTGCCTCTGTGCGAGCAGTGCCATGGGCAGATGAGGCTGAGCAACAGCTTTCCAGGCTAGCTCTTTCTGCCTGCGAGCTATCTGCAGATGTTCGCATTTTTGGAGCAGGGATGCCGGAGGCGCCCGGCACAGACCACCTAAGCTACGTTTGAAGTTTGAGGGGACAAGACAAGCAAGCAGCCCCAGTCTCTGTGCCTCTGTGCGAGCAGTGCCATGGGCAGAGGAGGCTGAGCAACAGCTTTCCAGGCTAGCTCTTTCTGCCTGCGAGCTATCTGCAGACGTTCGCATTTACGGAGCAGGGCTGCCGGAAGCGCCCGGCATGGACAACCTAAGCTACGTTTGAAGTTTGAGGGGGCAAGACAAGCAAGCAGCCCCAGTCTCTGTGCCTCTGTGCGAGCAGTGCCATGGGCAGATGAGGCTGAGCAACAGCTTTCCAGGCTAGCTCTTTCTGCCTGCGAGCTATCTGCAGACGTTCGCATTTTTGGAGCAGGGCTGCCGGAAGCGCCCGGCACGGAACACCTGAGCTACGTTTGAAGTTTGAGGGGACAAGACAAGCAAGCAGCCCCAGTCTCTGTGCCTCTGTGCGAGCAGTGCCATGGGCAGATGAAACTGAGCAACAGCTTTCCAGGCTAGCTCTTTCTGCCTGCGAGCTATCTGCAGACGTTCGCATTTTTGGAGCAGGGCTGCCAAAGGCGCCCTTCACGGACCACCTAAGCTACGTTTGAAGTTTGAGGGGGCAAGACAAGCAAGCAGCCCCAGTCTCTGTGCCTCTGTGCAAGCAGTGCCATGGGCAGATGAGGCTGAGCAACAGCTTTCCAGGCTAGCTCTTTCTGCCTGCGAGCTATCTGCAGACGTTCGCATTTTCGAAGCAGGGCTGCCAAAGGCGCCCGGTACAAACAGCCAAAAGCTACGTTTGAAGTTTGAGGGGGCAAGACAAGCAAGCAGCCCCAGTCTCTGTGCCTCTGTGCGAGCAGTGCCATGGGCAGATGAGGCTGAGCAACAGCTTTCCAGGCTAGCTCTTTCTGCCTGCGAGCTATCTGCAGACGTTCGCATTTTCGGAGCAGGGCTGCTGGAGGCGCCCGGCACGGACCACCTAAGCTACGTTTGAAGTTTGAGGGGACAAGACAAGCAAGCAGCCCCAGTCTCTGTGCCTCTGTGCGAGCAGTGCCATGGGCAGATGAGGCTGAGCAACAGCTTTCCAGGCTAGCTCTTTCTGCCTGTGATCTATCTGCAGACGTTCGCATTTTTGGAGCAGGGCTGCCGGAAGCGCCCGGCACGGACCACCTAAGCTACGTTTGAAGTTTGAGGGGGCAAGACAAGCAAGCAGCCCCAGTCTCTGTGCCTCTGTGCGAGCAGTGCCATGGGCAGATGAGGCTGAGCAACAGCTTTCCAGGCTAGCTCTTTCTGCCTGCGAGCTATCTGCAGATGTTCGCATTTTCGGAGCAGCGCTGCCACAAGCACCCGTCACAGAACACCTAAGGTACGTTTGAAGTTTGAGGGGGCAAGACAAGCAAGCAGCCCCAGTCTCTGTGCCTCTGTGCGAGCAGTGCCATGGGCAGATGAGGCTGAGCAACAGCTTTCCAGGCTAGCTCTTTCTGGCTGCGAGCTGTCTGCAGACGTTTGCATTTTCAGAGCAGGGCTGCCGGAATCGCCCGGCACGGACCACCTAAGCTACGTTTGAAGTTTGAGGGGGCAAGACAAGCAAGCAGCCCCAGTCTCTGTGCCTCTGTGCGAGCAGTGCCATGGGCAGATGAGGCTGAGCAACAGCTTTCCAGGCTAGCTCTTTCTGCCTGCGAGCTATCTGCAGACGTTCGCATTTTTGGAGCAGGGCTGCCGAAAGCGCCCGGCACAGACCACCTAAGCTACGTTTGAAGTTTGAGGGGGCAAGACAAGCAAGCAGCCTCAGTCTCTGTGCCTCTGTGCGAGCAGTGCCATGGGCAGATGAGGCTGAGCAACAGATTTCCAGGCTAGCTCTTTCTGCCTGCGAGCTATCTGCAGACGTTCGCATTTTTGGAGCAGGGCTGCCGGAGGCGCCCGGCACGGACCACCTAAGCTACATTTGAAGTTTGATGGGACAAGACAAGCAAGCAGCCCCAGTCTCTGTGCCTCTGTGCGAGCAGTGCCATGGGCAGATGAGGCTGAGCAACAGCTTTCCAGGCTAGCTCTTTCTGCCTGCGAGCTATCTGCAGACGTTCGCATTTTCGGAGCAGGGCTGCCGGAAGGGCCCGGCACGGACAACCTAAGCTACGTTTGAAGTTTGAGGGTACAAGACAAGCAAGCAGCTCCAGTCTCTGTGCCTCTGTGCGAGCAGTACCATGGTCAGATGAGGCTGAGCAACAGCTTTGCAGGCTAGCCCTTTCTGCCTGCGAGCTATCTGCAGACGTTTGCATTTTCGGAGCAGGGCTGCCAGAAGCGCTCGGCACAGACCACCTAAGCTACGTTTGAAGTTTGAGGGGGCAAGACAAGCAAGCAGCCCCAGTCTCTGTGCCTCTGTGCAAGCAGTGCCATGGGCAGATGAGGCTGAGCAACAGCTTTCCAGGCTAGCTCTTTCTGGCTGCGAGCTATCTGCAGACGTTTGCATTTTCGGAGCAGGGCTAACGGAAGTGCCCGGCACGGACCACCTAAGCTACGTTTGAAGTTTGAGGGGGCAAGACAAGCCAGCAGCCCCAGTCTCTGTGCCTCTGTGCGAGCAGTGCCATGGGCAGATGAGGCTGAGCAACAGCTTTCCAGGCTAGCTCTTTCTGCCTGCGAGCTATCTGCAGACGTTCGCATTTTCGAAGCAGGGCTGCCGGAAGCGCCCGACATGGACAACCTAAGCTACGTTTGAAGTTTGAGGGTACGAGACAAGCAAGCAGCCCCAGTCTCTGTGCCTCTGTGCGAGCAGTGCCATGGGCAGATGAGGCTGAGCAACAGCTTTCCAGGCTAGCTCTTTCTGCCTGCAAGCTATCTGCAGACGTTCGCATTTTCGGAGCAGTGTTGCCAGAGGCGCACGGCACGGACCACCTAAGCTACGTTTGAAGTTTGAGGGGACAAGACAAGCAAGCAGCCCCAGTCTCTGTGCCTCTGTGCGAGCAGTGCCATGGGCAGATGAGGCTGAGCAACAGCTTTCCAGGCTAGCTCTTTCTGCCTGCGAGCTATCTGCAGATGTTCGCAATTTCGGAGCAGGGCTGCCGGAAGCACCCGGCACGGACCCCCTAAGCTACGTTTGAAGTTTGATGGGACAAGACAAGCAAGCAGCCCCAGTCTCTGTGCCTCTGTGCGAGCAGTGCCATGGGCAGATGAGGCTGAGCAACAGCTTTCCAGGCTAGCTCTTTCTGCCTGCGAGCTATCTGCAGACGTTCGCATTTTTGGAGCAGGGCTGCTGGAGGCGCCCGGAACGGAACACCTAAGCTACGTTTGAAGTTTGAGGGGACAAGACAAGCAAGCAGCCCCAGTCTCTGTGCCTCTGTGCGAGCAGTGCCATGGGCAGAGGAGGCTGAGCAACAGCTTTCCAGGCTAGCTCTTTCTGCCTGCGAGCTATCTGCAGACGTTCGCATTTTTGGAGCAGTGCTGCCGGAGGCGCACGGCACGGACCACCTAAGCTACGTTTGAAGTTTGAGGGGACAAGACAAGCAAGCAGCCCCAGTCTCTGTGCCTCTGTGCGAGCAGTGCCATGGGCAGATGAGGCTGAGCAACAGCTTTCCAGGCTAGCTCTTTCTGCCTGCGAGCTATCTGCAGACGTTCGCATTTTTGGAGCAGTGCTGCCGGAGGCGCACGGCACGGACCACCTAAGCTACGTTTGAAGTTTGAGGGGACAAGACAAGCAAGCAGCCCCAGTCTCTGTGCCTCTGTGCGAGCAGTGCCATGGGCAGATGAGGCTGAGCAACAGCTTTTCAGGCTAGCTCTTTCTGCCTGCGAGCTATCTGCAGACGTTTGCATTTTCGGAGCAGGGCTGCCGGAAGCACCCGGCACGGACCACCTAAGCTACGTTTGAAGTTTGAGGGGGCAAGACAAGCAAGCAGCCCCAGTCTCTGTGCCTCTGTGCGAGCAGTGCCATGGGCAGATGAGGCTGAGCAACAGCTTTCCAGGCTAGCTCTTTCTGCCTGCGAGCTATCTGCAGACGTTCGCATTTTTGGAGCAGGGCTGCTGGAGGCGCCCGGCACGGACCACCTAAGCTACGTTTGAAGTTTGAGGGGACAAGACAAGCAAGCAGCCCCAGTCTCTGTGCCTCTGTGCGAGCAGTACCATTGTCAGATGAGGCTGAGCAACAGCTTTGCAGGCTAGCCCTTTCTGCCTGCGAGCTATCTGCAGACGTTTGCATTTTCGGAGCAGGGCTGCCAAAGGCGCCCGGTACAAACAGCCAAAAGATACGTTTGAAGTTTGAGGGGGCAAGACAAGCAAGCAGCCCCAGTCTCTGTGCCTCTGTGCGAGCAGTGCCATGGGCAGATGAGGCTGAGCAACAGCTTTGCAGGCTAGCCCTTTCTGCCTGCGAGCTATCTGCAGACGTTCGCATTTTCGGAGCAGGGCTGCCGGAAGCGCCCGGCACAGACCACCTAAGCTACTTTTGAAGTTTGAGGGGACAAGACAAGCAAGCAGCCCCAGTCTCTGTGCCTCTGTGCGAGCAGTGCCATGGGCAGATGAGGCTGAGCAACAGCTTTCCAGGCTAGCTCTTTCTGCCTGCGAGCTATCTGCAGACATTCGCATTTTCGGAGCAGGGCTGCCGGAGATGCCCGGCAAGGACCACCTAAGCTACGTTTGAAGTTTGAGGGGACAAGACAAGCAAGCAGCCCCAGTCTCTGTGCCTCTGTGCGAGCAGTGCCATGGGCAGATGAGGCAGAGCAACAGCTTTCCAGGCTAGCTCTTTCTGCCTGCGAGCTATCTGCAGACGTTCGCATTTTCGGAGCAGGGCTGCCGGAGGCGCCCGGCACGGACCACCTAAGCTACGTTTGAAGTTTGAGGGGACAAGACAAGCAAGCAGCCCCAGTCTCTGTGCCTCTGTGCGAGCAGTGCCATGGGCAGATGAGGCTGAGCAACAGCTTTCCAGGCTAGCTCTTTCTGCCTGCGAGCTATCTGCAGATGTTCGCATTTTCGGAGCAGCGCTGCCGGAAGCACCCGGCACGGACCACCTAAGCTACGTTTGAAGTTTGAGGGGACAAGACAAGCAAGCAGCTCCAGTCTCTGTGCCTCTGTGCGAGCAGTGCCATGGGCAGATGAGGCTGAGCAACAGCTTTCCAGGCTAGCTCTTTCTGCCTGCGAGCTATCTGCAGACGTTTGCATTTTCGGAACAGCGCTGCTGGAGGGCCCCTGCACGGATTCCCCAAAGCTACGTTTGAAGTTGAAGGTGGGAAGCCAAGCAAGCAGCCCCAGTCTCTGTGCCTCTGTGCGAGCAGTGCCATGGGCAGATGAGGCTGAGCAACAGCTTTCCAGGCTAGCTCTTTCTGGCTGCGAGCTACCTGCAGACGTTCGCATTTTTGGAGCAGGGCTGCCGGAGGCGCACGGCACGGACCACCTAAGCTACGTTTGAAGTTTGAGGGGGCAAGACAAGCAAGCAGCCCCAGTCTCTGTGCCTCTGTGCGAGCAGTGCCATGGGCAGATGAGGCTGAGCAACAGCTTTCCAGGCTAGCTCTTTCTGCCTGCGAGCTATCTGCAGACGTTCGCATTTTCGGAGCAGGGCTGACGGAAGCGCCCGTCACAGACCACCTAAGCTACGTTTGAAGTATGAGGGGGCAAGACAAGCAAGCAGCCCCAGTCTCTGTGCCTCTGTGCTAGCAGTGCCATGGGCAGATGAGGCTGAGAAACGGCTTTCCAGGCTAGCTCTTTCTGCCTGCGAGCTATCTGCAGACATTCGCATTTTCGAAGCAGGGCTGCCAAAGGCGCCCGGCACGGACCACCTAAGCTACGTTTGAAGTTTGAGGGGGCAAGACAAGCAAGCAGCCCCAGTCTCTGTGCCTCTGTGCAAGCAGTGCCATGGGCAGATGAGGCTGAGCAACAGCTTTCCAGGCTAGCTCTTTCTGCCTGCGAGCTATCTGCAGATGTTCGCATTTTCGGAGCAGGGCTGCCGGAAGCACCCGGCACGGACCACCTAAGCTACGTTTGAAGTTTGAGGGGACAAGACAAGCAAGCAGCCCCAGTCTCTGTGCCTCTGTGCGAGCAGTGCCATGGGCAGATGAGGCTGAGCAACAGCTTTCCAGGCTAGCTCTTTCTGCCTGCGAGCTATCTGCAGACGTTTGCATTTTCGGAGCAGGGCTGCCGGAAGCGCCCGGCACGGACCACCTAAGCTACGTTTGAAGTTTGAGGGGGCAAGACAAGCAAGCAGCCCCAGTCTCTGTGCCTCTGTGCGAGCAGTGCCATGGGCAGATGAGGCTGAGCAACAGCTTTCCAGGCTAGCTCTTTCTGCCTGCGAGCTATCTGCAGACGTTTGCATTTTCGGAGCAGGGCTGCCAAAGGCGCCCGGTACAAACAGCCAAAAGATACGTTTGAATTTTGAGGGGGCAAGACAAGCAAGCAGCCCCAGTCTCTGTGCCTCTGTGCGAGCAGTGCCATGGGCAGATGAGGCTGAGCAACAGCTTTCCAGGCTAGCTCTTTCTGGCTGCGAGCTATCTGCAGATGTTCGCATTTTCGGAGCAGCGCTGCCGGAAGCACCCGGCACGGACCACCTAAGCTACGTTTGAAGTTTGAGGGGACAAGACAAACAAGCAGCCCCAGTCTCTGTGCCTCTGTGCGAGCAGTGCCATGGGCAGATGAGGCTGAGCAACAGCTTTCCAGGCTAGCTCTTTCTGCCTGCGAGCTATCTGCAGACGTTTGCATTTTCGGAACAGCGCTGCTGGAGGGCCCCTGCACGGATTCCCCAAAGCTACGTTTGAAGTTGGAGGTGGGAAGCCAAGCAAGCAGCCCCAGTCTCTGTGCCTCTGTGCGAGCAGTGCCATGGGCAGATGAGGCTGAGCAACAGCTTTCCAGGCTAGCTCTTTCTGCCTGCGAGCTCTCTGCAGACGTTCGCCTTTTCAGAGCAGGGCTACTGGAGGCGCCCAGTACGGACCACCCAAGAATACGTTTGAAGTTTGATGTGGCAAGACAAGCAAGCAGCCCCAGTCTCTGTGCCTCTGTGCGAGCAGTGCCATGGGCAGATGAGGCTGAGCAACAGCTTTCCAGGCTAGCTCTTTCTGCCTGCGAGCTATCTGCAGACGTTCGCATTTTCAGAGCAGGGCTGCTGTAGGCCCCCTGCACGGACCCCCCAAAGCTACGTTTGAAGTTTGAGGGGGCTAGACAAGCAAGCAGCCCCAGTCTCTATGCCTCTGTACGAGCAGCGCCATGGGCAGATGAGGCTGAGCAACAGCTTTCCAGGCTAGCTCTTTCTGCCTGCGAGCTATCTGCAGATGTTCGCATTTTCGGAGCAGCGCTGCCGGAGGCGCCCGGCACGGACCACCTAAGCTACGTTTGAAGTTTGAGGGGACAAGACAAGCAAGCAGCCCCAGTCTCTGTGCCTCTGTGCAAGCAGTGCCATGGGCAGATGAGGCTGAGCAACAGCTTTCCAGGCTAGCTCTTTCTGGCTGCGAGCTATCTGCGGACGTTCGCATTTTTGGAGCAGTGCTGCCGGAAGCGCACGGCACGGACCACCTAAGCTACGTTTGAAGTTTGAGGGGGCAAGACAAGCAAGCAGCCCCAGTCTCTGTGCCTCTGTGCAAGCAGTGCCATGGACAGATGAGGCTGAGCAACAGCTTTACAGGCTAGCTCTTTCTGCCTGCGAGCTATCTGCAGATGTTCGCATTTTCGGAGTAGGGCTGCCGGAAGCACCCGGCACGGACCACCTAAGCTACGTTTGAAGTTTGAGGGGACAAGACAAGCAAGCAGCCCCAGTCTCTGTGCCTCTGTGCGAGCAGTGCCATGGGCAGATGAGGCTGAGCAACAGCTTTCCAGGCTAGCTTTTTCTGCCTGCGAGCTATCTGCAGACGTTTGCGTTTTCGGAGCAGGGCTGCCGGAGATGCCCGGCACGGACCACCTAAGCTACGTTTGAAGTTTGAGGTGACAAGACAAGCAAGCAGCCCCAGTCTCTGTGCCTCTGTGCGAGCAGTGCCATGGTCAGATGAGGCTGAGCAACAGCTTTCCAGGCTAGCCCTTTCTGGCTGCGAGCTATCTGCAGACGTTCGCATTTTCGGAGCAGGGCTGCCGGAAGCATCCGGCACAGACCACCTAAGCTACGTTTGAAGTTTGAGGGGGCAAGACAAGCAAGCAGCCCCAGTCTCTGTGCCTCTGTGCGAGCAGTGCCATGGGCAGATGAGGCTGAGCAACAGCTTTCCAGGCTAGATCTTTCTGCCTGCGAGCTATCTGCAGACATTCGCATTTTCGGAGCAGGGCTGCCGGAAGGGCCCGGCACGGACAACCTAAGCTACGTTTGAAGTTTGAGGGTACAAGACAAGCAAGCAGCCCCAGTCTCTGTGCCTCTGTGCAAGCAGTACCATTGTCAGATGAGGCTGAGCAACAGCATTGCAGGCTAGCCCTTTCTGCCTGCGAGCTATCTGCAGACGTTTGCATTTTCGGAGCAGGGCTGCCAAAGGCGCCCGGTACAAACAGCCAAAAGATACGTTTGAAGTTTGAGGGGGCAAGACAAGCAAGCAGCCCCAGTCTCTGTGCCTCTGTGCGAGCAGTGCCATGGGCAGATGAGGCTGAGCAACAGCTTTCCAGGCTAGCCCTTTCTGCCTGCGAGCTATCTGCAGACGTTTGCGTTTTCGGAGCAGGGCTGCCGGAGATGCCCGGCACGGACCACCTAAGCTACGTTTGAAGTTTGAGGTGACAAGACAAGCAAGCAGCCCCAGTCTCTGTGCCTCTGTGCGAGCAGTGCCATGGTCAGATGAGGCTGAGCAACAGCTTTCCAGGCTAGCCCTTTCTGGCTGCGAGCTATCTGCAGACGTTCGCATTTTCGGAGCAGGGCTACCGGAAGCACCCGGCACAGACCACCTAAGCTACGTTTGAAGTTTGAGGGGGCAAGACAAGCAAGCAGCCCCAGTCTCTGTGCCTCTGTGCGAGCAGTGCCATGGGCAGATGAGGCTGAGCAACAGCTTTCCAGGCTAGCTCTTTCTGCCTGCGAGCTATCTGCAGACATTCGCATTTTCGGAGCAGGGCTGCCGGAAGGGCCCGGCACGGACAACCTAAGTTACGTTTGAAGTTTGAGGGTACAAGACAAGCAAGCAGCCCCAGTCTCTGTGCCTCTGTGCGAGCAGTACCATTGTCAGATGAGGCTGAGCAACAGCTTTGCAGGCTAGCCCTTTCTGCCTGCGAGCTATCTGCAGACGTTTGCATTTTCGGAGCAGGGCTGCCAAAGGCGCCCGGTACAAACAGCCAAAAGATACGTTTGAAGTTTGAGGGGGCAAGACAAGCAAGCAGCCCCAGTCTCTGTGCCTCTGTGCGAGCAGTGCCATGGGCAGATGAGGCTGAGCAACAGCTTTCCAGGCTAGCTCTTTCTGCCTGCGAGCTATCTGCAGACGTTCGCATTTTCGGAGCAGGGCTGCCGGAAGCGCCCGGCACAGACCACCTAAGCTACTTTTGAAGTTTGAGGGGACAAGACAAGCAAGCAGCCCCAGTCTCTGTGCCTCTGTGCGAGCAGTGCCATGGGCAGATGAGGCTGAGCAACAGCTTTCCAGGCTAGCTCTTTCTGCCTGCGAGCTATCTGCAGACATTCACATTTTCGAAGCAGGGCTGCCAAAGGCGCCCGGCACGGACCACCTAAGCTACGTTTGAAGTTTGAGGGGGCAAGACAAGCAAGCAGCCCCAGTCTCTGTGCCTCTGTGCGAGCAGTGCCATGGGCAGATGAGGCTGAGCAACAGCTTTCCAGGCTAGCTCTTTCTGCCTGCGAGCTATCTGCAGACGTTTGCATTTTCGGAGCAGGGCTGCCGGAAGCGCCCGGCACGGACCACCTAAGCTACGTTTGAAGTTTGAGGGGGCAAGACAAGCAAGCAGCCCCAGTCTCTGTGCCTCTGTGCGAGCAGTGCCATGGGCAGATGAGGCTGAGCAACAGCTTTCCAGGCTAGCCCTTTCTGCCTGCGAGCTATCTGCAGACGTTCGCATTTTCGGAGCAGGGCTGCCGGAAGCGCCCGGCACAGACCACCTAAGCTACTTTTGAAGTTTGAGGGGACAAGACAAGCAAGCAGCCCCAGTCTCTGTGCCTCTGTGCGAGCAGTGCCATGGGCAGATGAGGCTGAGCAACAGCTTTCCAGGCTAGCTCTTTCTGCCTGCGAGCTATCTGCAGACATTCACATTTTCGAAGCAGGGCTGCCAAAGGCGCCCGGCACGGACCACCTAAGCTACGTTTGAAGTTTGAGGGGGCAAGACAAGCAAGCAGCCCCAGTCTCTGTGCCTCTGTGCGAGCAGTGCCATGGTCAGATGAGGCTGAGCAACAGCTTTCCAGGCTAGCCCTTTCTGGCTGCGAGCTATCTGCAGACGTTCGCATTTTCGGAGCAGGGCTGCCGGAAGCATCCGGCACAGACCACCTAAGCTACGTTTGAAGTTTGAGGGGGCAAGACAAGCAAGCAGCCCCAGTTTCTGTGCCTCTGTGCGAGCAGTGCCATGGGCAGATGAGGCTGAGCAACAGCTTTCCAGGCTAGATCTTTCTGCCTGCGAGCTATCTGCAGACATTCGCATTTTCGGAGCAGGGCTGCCGGAAGGGCCCGGCACGGACAACCTAAGCTACGTTTGAAGTTTGAGGGTACAAGACAAGCAAGCAGCCCCAGTCTCTGTGCCTCTGTGCAAGCAGTACCATTGTCAGATGAGGCTGAGCAACAGCATTGCAGGCTAGCCCTTTCTGCCTGCGAGCTATCTGCAGACGTTTGCATTTTCGGAGCAGGGCTGCCAAAGGCGCCCGGTACAAACAGCCAAAAGATACGTTTGAAGTTTGAGGGGGCAAGACAAGCAAGCAGCCCCAGTCTCTGTGCCTCTGTGCGAGCAGTGCCATGGGCAGATGAGGCTGAGCAACAGCTTTCCAGGCTAGCCCTTTCTGCCTGCGAGCTATCTGCAGACGTTCGCATTTTCGGAGCAGGGCTGCCGGAAGCGCCCGGCACAGACCACCTAAGCTACTTTTGAAGTTTGAGGGGACAAGACAAGCAAGCAGCCCCAGTCTCTGTGCCTCTGTGCGAGCAGTGCCATGGGCAGATGAGGCTGAGCAACAGCTTTCCAGGCTAGCTCTTTCTGCCTGCGAGCTATCTGCAGACATTCACATTTTCGAAGCAGGGCTGCCAAAGGCGCCCGGCACGGACCACCTAAGCTACGTTTGAAGTTTGAGGGGGCAAGACAAGCAAGCAGCCCCAGTCTCTGTGCCTCTGTGCGAGCAGTGCCATGGGCAGATGAGGCTGAGCAACAGCTTTCCAGGCTAGCTCTTTCTGCCTGCGAGCTATCTGCAGACGTTTGCATTTTCGGAGCAGGGCTGCCGGAAGCGCCCGGCACGGACCACCTAAGCTACGTTTGAAGTTTGAGGGGGCAAGACAAGCAAGCAGCCCCAGTCTCTGTGCCTCTGTGCGAGCAGTGCCATGGGCAGATGAGGCTGAGCAACAGCTTTCCAGGCAAGCTCTTTCTGCCTGCGAGCTATCTGCAGACATTCGCATTTTCGGAGCAGGGCTGCCGGAGATGCCCGGCAAGGACCACCTAAGCTACGTTTGAAGTTTGAGGGGACAAGACAAGCAAGCAGCCCCAGTCTCTGTGCCTCTGTGCGAGCAGTGCCATGGGCAGATGAGGCAGAGCAACAGCTTTCCAGGCTAGCTCTTTCTGCCTGCGAGCTATCTGCAGACGTTCGCATTTTCGGAGCAGGGCTGCCGGAGGCGCGCGGCACTGACCACCTAAGCTACGTTTGAAGTTTGAGGGGACAAGACAAGCAAGCAGCCCCAGTCTCTGTGCCTCTGTGCGAGCAGTGCCATGGGCAGATGAGGCTGAGCAACAGCTTTCCAGGCTAGCTCTTTCTGCCTGCGAGCTATCTGCAGATGTTCGCATTTTCGGAGCAGCGCTGCCGGAAGCTCCCGGCACGGACCACCTAAGCTACCTTTGAAGTTTGAGGGAACAAGACAAGCAAGCAGCTCCAGTCTCTGTCCCTCTGTGCGAGCAGTGCCATGGGCAGATGAGGCTGAGCAACAGCTTTCCAGGCTAGCTCTTTCTGCCTGCGAGCTATGTGCAGACGTTTGCATTTTCGGAACAGCGCTGCTGGAGGGCCCCTGCACGGATTCCCCAAAGCTACGTTTGAAGTTGAAGGTGGGAAGCCAAGCAAGCAGCCCCAGTCTCTGTGCCTCTGTGCGAGCAGTGCCATGGGCAGATGAGGCTGAGCAACAGCTTTCCAGGCTAGCTCTTTCTGCCTGCGAGCTATCTGCAGACGTTCGCATTTTTGGAGCAGGGCTGCCGGAGGCGCCCGGCACGGACCACCTAAGCTACGTTTGAAGTTTGAGGGGGCAAGACAAGCAAGCAGCCCCAGTCTCTGTGCCTCTGTGCGAGCAGTGCCATGGGCAGATGAGGCTGAGCAACAGCTTTCCAGGATAGCCATTTCTGCCTGCGAGCTATCTGCAGACGTTCGCATTTTCGGAGCAGGGCTGACGGAAGCGCCCGTCACAGACCACCTAAGCTACGTTTGAAGTATGAGGGGGAAAGACAAGCAAGCAGCCCCAGTCTCTGTGCCTCTGTGCTAGCAGTGCCATGGGCAGATGAGGCTGAGAAACGGCTTTCCAGGCTAGCCCTTTCTGCCTGCGAGCTATCTGCAGACATTCGCATTTTCGAAGCAGGGCTGCCAAAGGCGCCCGGCACGGACCACCTAAGCTACGTTTGAAGTTTGAGGGGGCAAGACAAGCAAGCAGCCCCAGTCTCTGTGCCTCTGTGCAAGCAGTGCCATGGGCAGATGAGGCTGAGCAACAGCTTTCCAGGCTAGCTCTTTCTGCCTGCGAGCTATCTGCAGATGTTCTCATTTTCGGAGCAGGGCTGCCGGAAGCACCCGGCACGGACCACCTAAGCTACGTTTGAAGTTTGAGGGGACAAGACAAGCAAGCAGCCCCAGTCTCTGTGCCTCTGTGCGAGCAGTGCCATGGGCAGATGAGGCTGAGCAACAGCTTTCCAGGCTAGCTCTTTCTGCCTGCGAGCTATCTGCAGACGTTTGCATTTTCGGAGCAGGGCTGCCGGAAGCGCCCGGCACGGACCACCTAAGCTACGTTTGAAGTTTGAGGGGGCAAGACAAGCAAGCAGCCCCAGTCTCTGTGCCTCTGTGCGAGCAGTGCCATGGGCAGATGAGGCTGAGCAACAGCTTTCCAGGCTAGCTTTTTCTGCCTGCGAGCTATCTGCAGACGTTCGCATTTTCGGAGCAGTGCTGCCGGAGGCGCCCGGCACGGACCACCTAAGCTACGTTTGAAGTTTGAGGGGGCAAGACAAGCAAGCAGCCCCAGTCTCTGTGCCTCTGTGCGAGCAGTGCCATGGGCAGATGAGGCTGAGCAACAGCTTTCCAGGCTAGCCCTTTCTGCCTGCGAGCTATCTGCAGACGTTTGCATTTTCGGAGCAGGGCTGCCAAAGGCGCCCGGTACAAACAGCCAAAAGATACGTTTGAATTTTGAGGTGGCAAGACAAGCAAGCAGTCCCAGTCTCTGTGCCTCTGTGCGAGCAGTGCCATGGGCAGATGAGGCAGAGCAACAGCTTTCCAGGCTAGCTCTTTCTGCCTGCGAGCTATCTGCAGACGTTTGCATTTTCGGAGCAGGGCTGCCAAAGTCGCCCGGTACAAACAGCCAAAAGATACGTTTGAATTTTGAGGGGGCAAGACAAGCAAGCAGCCCCAGTCTCTGTGCCTCTGTGCGAGCAGTGCCATGGGCAGATGAGGCTGAGCAACAGCTTTCCAGGCTAGCTCTTTCTGCCTGCGAGCTATCTGCAGACGTTCGCATTTTTGGAGCAGGGCTGCTGGAGGCGCACGGCACGGACCACCTAAGCTACGTTTGAAATTTGAGGGGACAAGACAAGCAAGCAGCCCCAGTCTCTGTGCCTCTGTGCGAGCAGTGCCATGGGCAGATGAGGCTGAGCAACAGCTTTCCAGGCTAGCTCTTTCTGCCTGCGAGCTATCTGCAGATGTTCGCATTTTCGGAGCAGGGCTGCCGGAAGCACCCGGCACGGACCACCTAAGCTACGTTTGAAGTTTGAGGGGACAAGACAAACAAGCAGCCCCAGTCTCTGTGCCTCTGTGCGAGCAGTGCCATGGGCAGATGAGGCTGAGCAACAGCTTTCCAGGCTAGCTCTTTCTGCCTGCGAGCTATCTGCAGACGTTTGCATTTTCGGAACAGCGCTGCTGGAGGGCCCCTGCACGGATTCCCCAAAGCTACGTTTGAAGTTGGAGGTGGGAAGCCAAGCAAGCAGCCCCAGTCTCTGTGCCTCTGTGCGAGCAGTGCCATGGGCAGATGAGGCTGAGCAACAGCTTTCCAGGCTAGCCCTTTCTGCCTGCGAGCTCTCTGCAGACGTTCGCCTTTTCAGAGCAGGGCTACTGGAGGCGCCCAGTACGGACCACCCAAGAATACGTTTGAAGTTTGATGTGGCAAGACAAGCAAGCAGCCCCAGTCTCTGTGCCTCTGTGCGAGCAGTGCCATGGGCAGATGAGGCTGAGCAACAGCTTTCCAGGCTAGCTCTTTCTGCCTGCGAGCTATCTGCAGACGTTCGCATTTTCGGAACAGCACTTCTGGAGGGCCCCTGCACGGATCCCCCAAAGCTACGTTTGAAGTTGGAGGTGGGAAGCCAAGCAAGCAGCCCCAGTCTCTGTGCCTCTGTGCGAGCAGTGCCATGGGCAGATGAGGCTGAGCAACAGCTTTCCAGGCTAGCTCTTTCTGGCTGCGAGCTATCTGCAGACGTTCGCATTTTCAGAGCAGGGCTGCTGTAGGCCCCCTGCACGGACCCCCCAAAGCTACGTTTGAAGTTTGAGGGGGCTAGACAAGCAAGCAGCCCCAGTCTCTATGCCTCTGTACGAGCAGCGCCATGGGCAGATGAGGCTGAGCAACAGCTTTCCAGGCTAGCTCTTTCTGTCTGTGATCTATCTGCAGATGTTCGCATTTTCAGAGCAGGGCTGCCGGAGGTCGCTTGCACGGATCCCCATATATACGTTGGAAGTTTGAGGGGGGAAGACAAGCAAGCAGCCTCAGTCTCTGTGCCTCTGTGCGAGCAGTGCCATGGGCAGATGAGGCTTAGCAACAGCTTTCCAGGCTAGCTTTTTGTGCCTGCGAGCTATTTGCAGACGTTCGCATTTTGGGAGAAACGCTGCCGGAGGTCCCCTGTACGGACCACATAAGCTACGTTTGAAATTTGAGGTGGCAAGACAAGCCATCAGCCCCAGTCTCTGTGCCTCTGTGCGTGTAGTGCCATGGGCATATGAGGCTGAGCAACAGCTTTCCAGGCTAGCTCTTTCTGTCTGTGATCTATCTGCAGATGTTCGCATTTTCAGAGCAGGGCTGCCGGAGGTCGCTTGCACGGATCCCCATATATACGTTTGAAGTTTGAGGGGGGAAGACAAGCAAGCAGCCCCAGTCTCTGTGCCTCTGTGCGAGCAGTGCCATGGGCATATGAGGCTCAGCAACAGCTTTCCAGGCCAGCTCTTTCTGCCTGCGAGCTATCTGCAGACGTTCGTATTTTCAGAGCATGTCTGCTGGAGGCACCCTGCACGGAACCCAAAATTACATTTGAATTTTGAGGTGGCAAGACAAGCAAGCAGCCCCAGTCTCTGTGCCTCTGTGTGAGCAGTGCCATGGGCAGATGAGGCTGAGCAACAGCTTTCCAGGCTAGCTCTTTCTGCCTGCGAGCTATCTGCAGACGTTCGCATTTTGCGAGCAGGGCTGCCGGAGGTCCCCTGCACGAACCCCCAAATCTACGTTTGAAGTTTGAGGTGGGAAGACAAGCAAGCAGCCCCCGTCTCTGTGCCTCTGTGCGAGCTGTGCCATGAGCAGATGAGGCTGAGCAACAGCTTTCCAGGCTAGCCTCTTCTGGCTGCGAGCTACATGCTCTAATACTAGAAGCATATGTGGTTAGCACAGTATACAGTTTGTTTAGGGATAACTACTGAAGAAGGAAACATCAGATATACAATTTCTGTAATGACATGTAACACTATTTGAATTAATTATTTGTTTGGACATAGGAAAAGTTTACATAGCTAAGAACCTATCCCTCAGGGAATATGTATATATTTTTTTTGCAACCTGTCCAAGCAATTAATTCTGTTTGCTTTCTTTCTTCTGTTCTGTTGTGTTCACATTTAGTATTCTCTTGCGTTCTGTAATATTGTGTTGTGTTCTCCTGTGTTCTGATGTGTACTCATTTTTAGTGTTCTGTTGTTTTTTGTTGTGTTCTGTTGTGTTCTGTTGTGTTCTGCTGTGTTCTGACGTGTTCTTTTGTGTTCTGATGTATTGTATTCTTTTTGGTTCTGTTCTGTTTTTTTCTGTTTTGTTCTGATGTGTTCTATTGTGTTCTGATGTGTAGTGTTCTATTGTGTTCTGATATGTTTTCTTGTGTTCTCATTTATAGTATTCTCCTGTGTTCTGATGTGTTCTGCTGTGTTATGTTGTGTTCTGTTGTGTTCTCTGATGTTCTGATGTATTCTCATGTGTACTGTTCTGTTGTGTTCTTTTGTGTTCTGTTGTGTTCTGTTGTGTTCTCATGTGTAGTGTTCTGTTCTGTTCTCTTCTGTTTTGTTCTGTTGTGTTCTATTGTGTTCAATTCTGTTCACATGTGTAGTGTTCTCATGTTCTGTTGTGTTCTTGTGTGTTCTGTTGTGTTCTGATGTGTTCTCATGTGTAGTATTGTGTTGTGTTCCATTGTGTTCTTTTGTGTTCTGTTGTGTCTTCATGTGTTGTGTTGTGTTCTGTTTTGTTCTAATGTGTTCTCGTGTAGTGTTCTTTTGTGTTCTGTTGTGTTCTGTTGTGTTCTGTTGTGTTCTGATGTGTTCTCAGGTGCAGTGTTCTTTTGTGTTCTGTTGTGTTCTGATGTGTACTCATGTATAGTGTTCTGTTGTGTTCTGTTGTGTTCTGTTTTGTTCTGATGTGTTCTGCTGTGTTCTGTTGTGTTCTAATGTGTTGTGTTCTGTTGTGTTCTGTTGTGTTCTGATGTGTTCTGCTGTGTTCTCATTTTCAGTGTTCTGTTGTTTTTTGTTGTGCTCTGATGTGTTCTGTTATATTCTGATGTGCAGTGTTCTGTTGTGTTCTGTTGTGTTCTCTTGTGTTCTCATGTGTTCTCATGTGTAGTGTTCTGTTGTCTTCTGTTGTGTTCTGATGTGTTCTGTTGTATTCTTATGTGTTCTGTTGTGTTCTGATGTGTAGTGATCTTTTGTGTTCTGTTGTGTTGTGATGTGTTCTCATGTGTACTGTTCTGTTGTTTTCTGTTGTGTTCGGTTGTGTTCTGTTGTGTTCTCATGTGTAGTGTTCTGTTCTGTTGTGTACTTTTGTGTTCTGTTGTGGTCTTTTGTGTTCTGTTGTGTTCTGCTGTGTTCTGTTGTGTTCTAATGTGTTCTGTTCTGTTCTGTTGTGTTCTGTTTTGTTCTGATGTGTTCTGCTGTGTTCTCATTTTTAGTGTTCTGTCGTTTTTTGTTGTGTTATGATGTGTTCTGTTATATTCTGATGTGCAGTGTTCTGTTGTGTTCTGTTGTGTTCTCATGTGTTCTCATGTGTTCTCATGTGTAGTGTTCTGTTGTGTTCTGATGTGTTCTCTTGTGTTCTCGTGTATTTTTCTGTTCTGTTGTGTTCTGTTGTGTTCTACTGTGTTCTGTTCACATATGTAGTGTTGAGTTGTGTGCAGTGATGTTCTTATGTGTTCTGTTGTGTTCTGATGTGTTCTCATGTGTACTATTGCGTTGTCTTCTGTAGTGTTTTCAAGTGTAGTGTTCTGTTGTGTTCTGTTTTGTTATGATGTGTTCTCCTGTGTGGTGTTCTACTGTGTTCCGTAGTCTTCTGTTGTGTTCTGTTGTATTCTCTTGGGTTCTGTGATGTTCTGATGTGTAGTGTTCTGTTTCGTTCTATTGTGTTCTGATGTGTTCACATGTGAAGTGTTCTGTTGTGTTCTGTTCTCTTCAAGTGTGTAGTGTTCTGTTTTGTTCTGTTGTGTTCTCTTGTCTTCACATGTGTAGTGTTCTGCTGTGTTCTGTTTGGTTCTGATGTGTTCTGATGTGTTCTCATTTTCACCGGACTCCAGGAAGGGGCGCAGTCGGGGGGGGGGGCTGACCCCACCTGGCCAAACAGAGCCCAGTGTTCCATACCCTGTGACGTCACGCTGGGTTCCGGTGGGGAGGGCGGGGCGGCGGGAAGGCACTCGCGGCTTGGGGGGACGCAGCGCCGGTCCTGTTTCGGCAGAGCAGCTGTCTGGGTTGTACGGTTCGTTGTTGTGTTTTCTCCTTATTTGTATCGTTGTTGTTCCTGTTTTCCCTCTGTTTGCTGTTCTGTTAAACTGCCCTTATCCCGACCCACCTGTTTCTGCCTCTTTCTTTTCATTCTCCTCCTCCGCACGCCGGCGGGGGGAGGGGCGGCCGCGTGGCGCTTTTGTTGCCGGCGGCAGCCGAAACCGAAACAGTTTTTCAGCAATTTAAGTCACAGATATGATCTGTCATGGGACAGATGACACTAACTGCATCTGACCATCCTAATATACTCCAGAGGTTTATCTTTGCAAATATTGTTAGCTTGCAGTAGACTTTGTGCAAAGGTAGCAAGAGGAAGAGAAGTCTGTCTTTGAATTTTAAAGCTTTCTTTGCATGTGTCATTTTGTGTCCTTCTGTCTACGTGACTCGCAGCACTACACTGCAGGTTCTGCGGAGCCCCTGATCTGCTAGTGACATTAACGGCTAGCTGGGTGGTGGTGGAAGGGTGCCAGTTCTCGCAGTGCGATTTCAGTAAGGAATTTCAAACTAGTTAGACTTCCCTAAAATCCAGAAACTCATTTACCAGTTCAGGAAGAGGTGGTGGTGTTGCCTTGTCCTGCCAGTGCTGAGTGCTGTATGTCCTGGGTTCGGCCAGGACAGGGTTAATTTTCACCGGACTCCAGGAAGGGGCACAGCCGGGGGGTGGGGGCTGACCCCACCTGGCCGAACAGAGCCCGGTGTTCCATACCCTGTGACGTCACGCTGGGTTCCGGTGGGGGGGGCGGGGCAGCGGGAAGGCACTCGCGGCTTGGGGGGACGCAGCGCCGGTCCTGTTTCGGGAGAGCAGCTGTCTGGGTTGTACGGTTCGTTGTTGTGTTTTCTCCTTATTTGCATCGTTGTTGTTCCTGTTTTCCCTCTGTTTGCTGTTCTGTTAAACTGCTCTTATCCCGACCCACCTGTTTCTGCCTCTTTCTTTTCATTCTCCTCCGCACGCCGGCGGGGGGAGGGGCGGCCGCGTGGCGCTTTTGTTGCCGGCGGCAGCCGAAACCGAAACAGTTTTTCAGCAATTTAAGTCACAGATACGATCTGTCATGGGACAGATGACACTAACTGCATCTGACCATCCTAATATACTCCAGAGGTTTATCTTTGCAAATATTGTTAGCTTGCAGTAGACTTTGTGCAAAGGTAGCAAGAGGAAGAGAAGTCTGTCTTTGAATTTTAAAGCTTTCTTTGCATGTGTCATTTTGTGTCCTTCTGTCTACGTGACTCGCAGCACTACACTGCAGGTTCTGCGGAGCCCCTGATCTGCTAGTGACATTAACGGCTAGCTGGGTGGTGGTGGAAGGGTGCCAGTTCTCGCAGTGCGATTTCAGTAAGGAATTTCAAACTAGTTAGACTTCCCTAAAATCCAGAAACTCATTTACCAGTTCAGGAAGAGGTGGTGGTGTTGCCTTGTCCTGCCAGTGCTGAGTGCTGTATGTCCTGGGTTCGGCCAGAACAGGGTTAATTTTCACCGGACTCCAGGAAGGGGCACAGCCGGGGGGTGGGGGCTGACCCCACCTGGCCGAACAGAGCCCGGTGTTCCATACCCTGTGACGTCACGCTGGGTTCTGGTGGGGGGGGCGGCTCGGTGAGAACCCTCTCGCGGCTCGGGAGCTTGCTGCGCAGGTGCGGTCCGAGAGAGCGGCTGTCTGTTTTTTGTCGTGTTTTCTCCTTATCTGTATCGTTGTTGTTCCTGTTCCATCTCTTTGTTGTTCTGTTAAACTGCCCTTATCCCGACCCACCGGTTTTCTGCCTGTTTTCTTTCCATTCTCCTCCGCACCGCGGCGGGGGGGAGGGTCGGCCACGTGGCGCTTTTGTTGCAGGCGGCAACCGAAACCAAAACACTGTAGCTGTCACAAGAAGATGTGCAGATGTTCAAACCTGCCTGACAATAAGAAAAGCAAATGTTTTGCTACCGTTTTCCTTTAGAACAGCGTCTTTCCCAGGCAGGCGTTTGACCTGTTCGTGGAATAACAACTGCCATTAGAAGTGGGCCGCACGGGAAGAGCATGCTGTTCTCCTGGAAGTCAGAAGACTGGCTTCCGTTCCTGCGTGTTGCTGATTTGCTTTATGACCTGCGAGTCCTCTCCCGCTATGTTTGCTTTACTTGTTTTCTCGATGGCGATCTGTTCAGCAGAGGAAATGCCTTTTACTTCTGTGCAAGATCTGGGCTCAAGTTGCTTGGGGGGGAAATTGCAGCTGGTTGAGAAGTCAGTCACTAATTTTTGCTAACCAAAGTGTAGCTGAGATAAATTTGCCTGAAAAGTACTTTCCTTTATTGGAAAGGACTCTATAGCTTTACACGCAATGAATTTAAAACCATGTAGAAACTTCAAAGTGCTTATGCCAGCTGAGCTTTTTGTATTTTAAATGTGTTTGAAGCTGCTTCAGAGCAGAAGCTTTTGCTGCTCTAGGGAAAAAAGCTTTAATTCTAGCTACTGCATCAATTTACCAGCGACTGTCAGACTTTCCTTGACCTGTCTGTGTAACGTAGTTTGTAATGGAGAGATCCTTCAGTTAATTGATGGAATAACCTTGTACCTCCAGCTTGAGGCTATTGCTAAGGACGGTTTGCTTGCTTGGATGCGCTGTTTGCCGTAGCCCCTGGCTGGAGTTGATACAGCATTTGAATTCGGGCTGGTAAGGTTTTGTTTCTACTGGTAGTGGAATTGAGACTGAAATAAAGCAGGTGAAATTACGACCTTACTGAAGTCATTAGCAAAGCTGCCATTGACTGAAGTAAGGCTAGGATCTCAGCCAAGCGTTTTGGTTGTTTAATTTATGGTAACATTAATTGAGTTGTATTAAAACAAGGTTTTGAAAAAGTTTATCTTTAGCTTCGTGATACAATCTCCATTCCATAAATATTGTACATAGTGTTACTAAAAGTTTACCTTTTTTGGGCAGGTTGATAGAGGTAGATTTTAATTTATTTTTATAATCTGTGTGTTTGCACTCCTAGGAAAGAACTAAAGTACGCAGATGTCATTATTTCTGTAAATGAAAAGGACTTAATCCTAAATCTTCTAATTCTTTTATAGTATATGGCAGCAGAGCTATCTAACACTCTGTCCTGCAGGAAATATTTGGCATACTTGTAAGCTCCAGGGAGAGGAGAACTAGGATGATAATATCCATTAACGTTGTTTTTGAATGAGAACTTTCATAAAGACTTTCTCGAGAAAAAATAGAAAATCACTATTAGATTTAAAGGCTTTTTAGCAAAAGGAATGTATTGCAAGCTTTCGACCTTCCTGCGCTGTATGAAGCTTTACTGGTGCGTATGCCAGAAAATCCTGTTGATTACTGGACTCTTCCAATGTGTGCTGCCCTTCTAGAAAGTCGACATCTGGACTGTATTTATTCTACTATTTTCTCGTCACTGGATGTGTCAGAGTAGATTTTCCTCCTTTAAATTTTGATAAACTTTGTTTCTATGATTTGGCAGAAAAGATTTTGTGCAATTTTAAAGGCATGACTAATAATGCGTTCCCAAGCTCTGATGACAGTTAGAACAAACGGTATTGTTTTAAAACGTAAATGTATATTTTGCTGTACTACTCTTCTTGCTTCTCTTATCTGCTAGAATAGTTTTAGCATTAAGCATATTTTAATACACATCTAGAAACAGGCAAGACTGCTTTTATTATATTATTATATTTCTTGAAGTCATGAATTATGTTAATGTAAACACTGTAGTAAAAGGGAGACTGTATTGGCACCAGAGGTCTTTTATTCCTGCTTGTCAGTCTTCACATTTGTCTTGTATGTGGAGACTCTGGCCTGGGTAGAAATGGGATTGTTCATTAAGAGTCAAAGTGTGTTCTTCCACTTGTAGCGGTCCCAAAGTACACCCAGTTTGTGTTGCACATCGATGGTATCTTGGCAAAAAGGAAACCGAGTTATCCATTAGCTAATTCTCAGGGTAATCTTCTTTGTAACCAGCACTTCAAGTAATACCTTCCAAGTTTTCCCATGCAATGAGTAAAGCTAGCATAGTCAACAAGTTTCAAGGAACTACTCTCTCAATCACTGGAAAGTTTTGACTAATTGAGCACAGTGATTTTTAATCTCTGGTATTCTGTATTATTTTTCAGTGATGTTTGGCTTATGAGGAACAATGGAACAAAATGGTTTTGGACAGGTTGATGTAGTTGCTTCTGAGAATTCGGGAGCGTGCGGCGCCGGTGCGGTCCGAGAGAGCGGGTCTGTTTTATTGATGTATGCCATCAATAAAATCAGGTGCCTTGATTAACCCTCTAGTATTGCAGGCCACAACTTGGTAACTGAGGCTGTGATAAATATCCCATAGCTTGTCTGCAGAATCAACTTTTTTTTTTAGTGTTTTCGGTTAAAAGTTTTCTCCTGCAAAACCTAGGGACTGATACTGTTCTGTCAGGTCAAACAGATAAGCTGTTTCACCTGAAGTTTGTACCTAGCTCTTGTAGGCTACTTTTCCGTGATGGGTTTGCTAAGCTGCTGTGAGTGCACTTCCTCAGTCTCCATTGCTGCTTGCTCATGGGTGGAGGAGTGCACATATGGCCACCTCATAGCGAGAGGTCACCTCTGGTAGCGCAGCTATCCCGTGGGCTTTCCGTCATTTGAGAGGGTTGGAAGGTAAGAAGAAATGAGATTGTTTTAGAGTCCATTCTCTTTGAACATCTGGCGTGATATCCTTTCTGGGGTGATATCCTTTCTGGGGTGATATCCTTTCTGTATATGCAAAGTTAAAATTTCAAGTGCTATATTATCTCATTTTTGCAGAGGTTAAGTGTGATGTGAGGATAGGGATGCTTCTAAGCTGCCTATCTGATCAAGAAGTGCAGGTCTGAAGGTACTAAATACCCAAGTGAATGCAGACTAGCTGCAACACTGACGTATGCAGCATGGTGGAGGAAGGTGAAAACTGTAAGAATGTGCTTAAACTCCCCCTGCTAAATTAACATTGCTGTTCTGAGTATCTTAGCTGAGAAATATGCAAGCATGCAAAATGTACACTTGTCATTCTTAAAGTAGTTGGTTTCCAACCTTTAATTTCTGAAGGACTGTTGAATGATGGAACTACTTTGACTTTTTCCACACAAAGCCCTCTAATGAAATGCGTTTCTGCTTCACACCCGTCAGAGTTGCTAGTGGCAGTCACTGTCTCGCTTGAAATGGGATCTTTCTCCAGTAATTTACTGCCAGTTAATCATGGCTAAGTGAGACCTGGTAATCCCATTGATGTGCCTGGACTTATCTGAAGACAAGACCTAAGTTTTATTTTTTTAAAAAGAGCTGTAGTAACATCATTTGTAATTATAGTGATATGAACTTGGTCACGCTTCCTGCCTACAATATCATGTATGTAAACACTACAATAAATTCTGTCTAAACATGTTCTGCTTTAACTCTACCTCTGTCTTAAGAAGTAAATGTGCATTTGCTGTCTTTATTTATCTCTGTACTGTACCACTCTGCACTAATAAATTCATTTCTTAATGAATTCATGTAGCTGTATGGCCAGAAATATATTTTTTAACTAGCTAAGAGTCTGTGATAAGCAGTGCAAAGAATCTGTTTCTTTAAAATATGTTTTACTGTACTTTGAAACTGGCTTCTAAAGATACTGAATGTTTCCATCAACTTGGTAATACTCATAACCAGCTCCTGGTATATACAATATATTAAAATGATGCTAAATATAAAAGTGTGTGTGTATAATGATTTTAAGAAAACTAATATATATGTCTCTGCACTCTGAATAAATCTGTCTCTGGACTTGTGATCAAGGCAGAGGACAGGGCTGTTTCTTGTTACTTAAGGTAACACAGGAATTCAGGCACATAGCAAAAAGCTTTTAATCACACTAATGTGATGCATTGTATCAACATCTTAATGCTAAGATGATCTTTAGGATGAAGAAAGTATTTTAAACAAACACCATGTAGTTCCCTGCAACATCGGTGCTTTTTGTTCTAGACAGTGAAAGTCTGTTGTGTAGTCAAAGCCGTAAATGGAATGAAATGAGGTTGCTTTAAACAAAGGCTTCGTAAGTTGTTGAAAATCAGTTTTGAGGAAAATGTCTGAAATGTTTTGCAGAGGTGAATCTGGTGCTGGGAAGACTGAAAATATGAAGAAGGTTTTTCCATACCTTGCTCATGTTGCTTCCTCCCATAAAGGAAGAAAGGACCGTAATATTCCCGTAAGTTGGGATATTTTATAATTTGTTTATTGTTCTTTTTGAAAACTACCATCTTTGCATTTAAAAAAACAACTAACTGCAGTGGACAGGACTTTCCCCTACTTGGACTCCTGTTAGCTCATAATTTTTGTGTTACTCTAGCTAGCAATAACACCTAGTTTTGTGTTTTTGACTTGTTGCCTTTCTTTCCTTTTCATGATGTACCAAGGAACATTATTTTCTTTTATTTAATTTCAGTTGGCTGATGCTAAGAAAAAGGTAGATGATGACTTGGGAACCACTGAAGGCTTGAAGGAAAACAAAAAGATATTACTGAAGGACGCGGAGTCCTTAAGCCAACGCCTAGAGGAGAAGGCAATGGCTTATGACAAACTGGAAAAGACAAATAATCGCCTGCAGCAAGAGCTGGATGACTTGATGGTAGACCTAGATCATCAGCGCCAGATTGTTTATAGCCTGGAGAAAAAGCAGAAGAAGTTTGATCAGGTAGTCTAGTTTCCTGTCATCTTGCTGATTTCTATGATTTTTGAATGGCATCTTGTTTGTGTTGATTGATAAATCTTTTGGGAGCAGCTTGGCCTTTGTTAGGAGTAACTTGTTGCTTCTAATTTCAGTGAGCTAAATGCCATCTTGGAGTCTTGTTAGATCAAGTAATAAGCTCTTTCTATACAAAAAAGAAATTCTATTGGAACAAAAACTTCAGACTATTATTGTAATCCCTCAGGATAGACTAAGAAAGGGTGTGAAGACTGAACGATGGAAATAATAGGAAAATTATTTCATCTTGATTACTAGCTTGCTTTCCTCACCTCATTCCAGAGTAGCTGTAGCTGTTTTCTTACTAGCCTTTGGATCAAGACTGAGAGACTAGACAGCTTCTGAATGCCAGTTAAACTTAGAGCATTAACCACTTCAGTGACTAAAACACCTCTGAGGCAGGAAGGACCTGATTATAGAACTGATGAGATGGATTAATTATTTCTTATATTCAGATGCTGGCAGAAGAAAAGAACATTTCTGCCAGATATGCAGAGGAAAGAGATCGTGCTGAAGCAGAGGCAAGGGAGAAGGAAACCAAAGCACTGTCTCTGGCTCGGGCTTTGGAAGAAGCCCTGGAAGCTAAGGAAGAGTTTGAAAGACAGAACAAACAGTTGCGGGCAGATATGGAAGACTTAATGGGCTCGAAAGATGATGTGGGCAAAAATGTAAGTAACTTTCCACACCCTATTTTTTTATGAACTGCACAGGGAACAACACAGGAAAATTCCCTGGTTGGAGAAGTGTTTTTGACACAAATATGGAACGTTTTGAGGCTGATTTGTAACCCAAAATTCTGGAGGAATTAATGCTCAGAACAAGAGGGTGGTCTCTATTAAGATGAGGCCTGTTCAAAAGATGTGAAGACTTGGAGAGCAGCAGTTGCTGGCCAAATGCCTAATGGCACTTGTGCTGGATTTAAGAGCTTGTCTTACTACTACTACTTTTTCTCTGTGAATATTGCACAGCTCATCTCTCCATTCATCTGCACGGATGTTTGTTTGGTTCTCTAATCTGTATCTTAGAGATGCTGCTCTCCCTGTTCTGATTGTCCAGTTTGGAGCATCACAAAGTGTAGTGTACTGAGTTCATATAATGTCTACTTTTGCTGTTAACTGCTGATTTTGAGAGGGTCTGATTAATGTTTGTGGCTTAGGTCCATGAACTGGAGAAATCAAAAAGAACTTTAGAGCAACAGGTTGAAGAGATGACGACTGAGCTTGAGGAACTGGAAGATGAACTGCAGGCCACAGAAGATGCTGAACTTCGTTTGGAGGTGAACATGCAAGCTATGAAAGCCCAGTTTGAGAGAGATCTGCAAGACAGAGATGAACAGAATGAAGAGAAAAAGAGGATGCTGGTTAAACAAGTGTGTATCTTACTGTGCTTCATAGTGGGAAGGGCGTGATGATCTTTTGACAAAGCTCTATGGCTTTGAGAACTTGCTACCAGGAAAATAAAACTCTGTGCTTAAAGATCCCATCCTATAGAAGTCCCAAGCACGGATCTTTACCAACAAGGTCTTGTTGTGGATTAGCCACTCTTCATGTTAGTCTGCCAGTGATGGTCCTCCAATTCAACTGTATCTTGCCTCAAAAGCACTCAATATGCAAGTAGATTTGGCTGTTGCTGCATGGGTGTCCTTCAAGCCCGTCCTGTTTGGTGTACAGCAACAAATCCATGGATGCCGACATAGACTGAAAGACTGTAATTAAGTGAACAGTTTCTTAAATGAAAAACGTAGCAAAGATTCCAGATTTGCCAGACTTGAGTCTCTTCAGATCTGCTTTATGATACTAGAATTCTAAAGAAATGCCTTTAAAATTTCATGCTTGTAGGAGAAGATAGATCTAAATTAACGTTTCTAAAGCTTTAAGGAAAAAGCACCTAATATTTCAAGATTTATCACAAGAAAACAAAAACTTACTGAGAATCACCTGTATAGAGATCTCCTAGAAATAAATAAAAGCATTGACCTGGAAGGCTTTTGAAGTTCCCTGCAATGCTGAATTGCTATTGTCTTGCACTGGACAAGAGCTCCTGACCTGGCATGAGGAGGGAGGCTTGATTCAAAAGAAACATATTCCTTCATGTTGGTAACCTGTGGCACTTCTGGCTCACTTTTATTGTTGTATGAGTTCATCTTAGTTCTTGTTAGTTGCTTTCTTAGATACTTTGCTTCTCTGTTTTCTTTTGAAACAAAGAAAAGTTGTTGGTGTATACATTCTAGTAGCACATCTGTTTCAAAGAGAATTATTTCTTTTTTTTTTTCTTGAGAATGTGTGGTGATTCTATGTCGTATTTTCCTCTTAGTGATTCGATCAGAATTAGCAACATCTGCCCCCAAGTCATACCTAAATGTAGACAGATGTACTGGGCCAGAAGCTGATCATGAAGTAGCTGAACAGATGAAATGGAAATGCTTCAGACGCTGAGCTCTTTTCCTTATTTTCCTTTTGTCAGTTCAGAGATCTCTGCTTCCAGTTTGTGGGTTTTTTTGCCGTCTGCAGTGTCTTCCCATGTAGCTTGAGTTCTGTAGACTCTTCGAATCGAGTAATGCTAATTCTGATCTGCAAAGGCCTTTTGGATTCATCAGCCATTTTGTTAGGATTTTGTGTTTGCTCTGTTCCTGGAGCTTGAGCCTGTTAAATCCCTTGATTTCACAGGTGCGAGAGCTGGAGGCAGAACTGGAAGATGAGCGCAAACAGAGGGCTCTTGTTGTGGCAGCCAAGAAGAAAATGGAGATGGATATGAAAGACCTGGAAGGTCAGATAGAAGCTGCAAACAAGGCTCGAGATGAAGCAATCAAACAGCTACTTAAGCTCCAGGTAGGCACAGCAAATCAGCTGAGCTGCTTTCCCTCCTGCTGACAGTCTGTCAAGGGTGCTGCTTTTCGTTACATGCATTTGTAGTGTGAAGGCAAGAAGGAGTATCAGACTCAGCTATGCTGGTACACGTCACAGTATCTGGCCTGAACTTATCAGCCGCTCAAAACTCCTCTCATCCTTTTGTTGCTAAGGAGTTAAGATTGTCCCCCACGTACTTCTATTCAATAGTCATCATTTTCAACGCTTTGCATAAGGATTTACAGAGGATTGCTTTTGAGGCTGAATCTTTAAAATTTATGGTTGTTTGTATCTTTGAATTTACTGATTTCAGCTCAGCTCTTGCTGATTGCTACTTCCTCTAGTTGAGGAAGCCAAAAATGCTCCAGAGAAATAGGAGGAGTAAATTTTAGTCACTTTGAAAAAGCTCCAAGATGCCTAGTCTTTTTAGATTGGCAAGAAGAATCCAGTACTTGTGTCAAGGATTTATTTCCCATTCCCAGAGAAATACTCCGTCTTTAGTAGAGGTCAGTTTTCCCAAGGCTTTCAGTGCCATGGACCAAAGCTGCAGGAGTATGAGGCCGTGGCAAGACCATGTAAAGCATAGAGCAAACTGCATTGCCTTTCTGCCCTGTCCACTCTATTCCTTGGCAATCCTACTTCAACTGAATGAGGGCAATTCTGGAACTTGGTCCAGGCGCTGGATGAGAAGGGAATGGAGATTAAAGCAAGAAATGCTGGTACCTAGCAGTAGCGGCTTCTCTATTCCCAGAGGCTGAGTCAGTTACAGAGTTCATACCTGATCTCTGTACACTTTCATGCAAGCACCTGAAATAAGTGGTCTCATGACTGGTGGTATTGCGAAGATGCAGGTACAACTTAAATGCAGTTTCTCCAGCTTTATTCTTTTAGCATCTGAAGTCAAACTTATGTGAATTAAGATATCAGTCTGTGTTAAGTGTCTTACGGGAAGGATAAGTATGTGCTTCTACGTTATATGTGCAAAATGGTGAATTGTGGTACTTCTACACTGAGAAGTTTCTTACCTTGAGTACTTGTAATAGGTTTTATCAGTCAATTTAAGTAAATAGGTTTGTTTTTTTCCAAGACAATTGCAAGAGCATTACCTATCTACTACAAAGGTATCTCTACTACCTCTACTAGAGGTTTTTTCCTACAAGAAATCTACTAATAAATGAAGTGAAGTCTTCTAATGGGATATTTCTGATGAGGAGTGAGTGATGGAAAGATGAGAAAATGAAGGGTTTAGACTGAAAGAGGGTAGAATTAAATTGGATATAAGAAAGAAATTCTTCACTCTGAGGGTGATGAGGCACTGGCCCAGGTTGCCCAGAGAAGCTGTGGCTGCCCCCTCCCTGGCAGTGTTCAAGGCCAGGTTGGATGGGGCTTTGAGCAGCCTGGAAGGTGTCTCTGCCCGTGGCAGAGGGATAGAACTCTGATCTTTAAAGGTCCTGTCCAACCCAAACCATTCTATAATTCTATGAAAATAAGAACTGAAAATAAATATATTTAAGTGGAATGAAGCCACTTTAGGAGGAAGGCCTTGCCTCCTAAGGGCAAAAAAGCTTCAGAGCTACTAATAAATCTTGTGGTTGTCCTGCTGTATCATGGCTTACTCTTTCCTCTGCTCTCCAACTGCAGGCTCAAATGGAAGACTACCAGCGGGAGCTAGAAGAAGCCCGTGCATCCAGAGATGAGATCTTTGCACAGTCCAAAGAAAGTGAAAAGAAGCTCAAAGGTCTTGAAGCAGAAATACTGCAGCTCCAAGAGGTGAGATTGAAATCCAAGAAATCTGTTTTTCTTTCTAGAGAAAAGGGGAAGGCCAGAGTGTGTTTGTTTTTTTAAAAAAAAAAAAAAGAGTAAAAAGCCATCCAGTGAGTTGAACAGAAAAGTGGGAGCCTGGAGATGTTTCTCTTCCTCACTGCCCCAGGTCATTAGTGAGCTTCTTATAGCTTTGTAGGAATCTTTCTAGTAGTCTGGACTTCCTTTCCCTGCCTGGGTAGCAGGGAAGCCTTACTACTGCTTAAACAGATTTCAAGCCTCACTAAAATTTGCAAGGTGGTTTGAGAGTCTCTGGAAGCTGTGGTGCACAGTTGTCAGTACTAAAACAGGTCACTGGAAGTATATAAAAACCTAACAATCTCTCCAGTACCTCAGTGGACCGTTTAAGTCTGTGGAGGTTGATCTCTCTGCTATCTGAGGTCCTCATCCCTTTCTTTTACGGGCATCTGTTCCCTCATTGTTGGCAATTCATGTAAGAGCTCCAAGTCGTGCTACGTATCGCTGTCACTTATCTCCGATTATCTCCGTTGTCTGCCACAAGGTTAAACGTTTGAGGTTTGAAGGCAACAGAATTGCCTTGTGTGAGAGACGGCCTCTTTTTGCCCTGTTAGCTGCAAAGGTTGAAGCAATCACTCAGCTTACACTGCACTTAATGTTTGAGACTTTTACCTACAACTTACTAGAGCTTCTCCATGTCATTCTTTCACAGACTTCAAACTAGTCAGTCTAGCACTTGCAGTGCATTAGATTGTGTCCTTCTTGGTGAATGTCTGGGTGTTTCTACCACTCAATACCATTTCACAATACAAGATTCAGCGCTGTTATAGTTTTGTGCTAAAAATTCAGTTTCTATACTTTGCTTTCAGTCATGCTACGTACTCTGTAGGAACCTAAAAAATCTGCTTAATTTAGTGCCCACGTTATACTTAATGAATTAGAGCATGTGACAGAACGGTTTTCTCCTCCTGCTTAGGGCTTGAATGTTACTGGCCTTTTCAGGGGACGGGGAGAAGTAAATTCATAGTAGTCATGTGGCAGTTACGGGAAGTTTGATCAGGTAGTCTAGTTTCCTGTCATCTTGCTGATTTCTATGATTTTTGAATGGCATCTTGTTTGTGTTGATTGATAAATCTTTTGGGAGCAGCTTGGCCTTTGTTAGGAGTAACTTGTTGCTTCTAATTTCAGTGAGCTAAATGCCATCTTGGAGTCTTGTTAGATCAAGTAATAAGCTCTTTCTATACAAAAAAGAAATTCTATTGGAACAAAAACTTCAGACTATTATTGTAATCCCTCAGGATAGACTAAGAAAGGGTGTGAAGACTGAACGATGGAAATAATAGGAAAATTATTTCATCTTGATTACTAGCTTGCTTTCCTCACCTCATTCCAGAGTAGCTGTAGCTGTTTTCTTACTAGCCTTTGGATCAAGACTGAGAGACTAGACAGCTTCTGAATGCCAGTTAAACTTAGAGCATTAACCACTTCAGTGACTAAAGCACCTCTGAGGCAGGAAGGACCTGATTATAGAACTGATGAGATGGATTAATTATTTCTTATATTCAGATGCTGGCAGAAGAAAAGAACATTTCTGCCAGATATGCAGAGGAAAGAGATCGTGCTGAAGCAGAGGCAAGGGAGAAGGAAACCAAAGCACTGTCTCTGGCTCGGGCTTTGGAAGAAGCCCTGGAAGCTAAGGAAGAGTTTGAAAGACAGAACAAACAGTTGCGGGCAGATATGGAAGACTTAATGGGCTCGAAAGATGATGTGGGCAAAAATGTAAGTAACTTTCCACACCCTATTTTTTTATGAACTGCACAGGGAACAACACAGGAAAATTCCCTGGTTGGAGAAGTGTTTTTGACACAAATATGGAACGTTTTGAGGCTGATTTGTAACCCAAAATTCTGGAGGAATTAATGCTCAGAACAAGAGGGTGGTCTCTATTAAGATGAGGCCTGTTCAAAAGATGTGAAGACTTGGAGAGCAGCAGTTGCTGGCCAAATGCCTAATGGCACTTGTGCTGGATTTAAGAGCTTGTCTTACTACTACTACTTTTTCTCTGTGAATATTGCACAGCTCATCTCTCCATTCATCTGCACGGATGTTTGTTTGGTTCTCTAATCTGTATCTTAGAGATGCTGCTCTCCCTGTTCTGATTGTCCAGTTTGGAGCATCACAAAGTGTAGTGTACTGAGTTCATATAATGTCTACTTTTGCTGTTAACTGCTGATTTTGAGAGGGTCTGATTAATGTTTGTGGCTTAGGTCCATGAACTGGAGAAATCAAAAAGAACTTTAGAGCAACAGGTTGAAGAGATGACGACTGAGCTTGAGGAACTGGAAGATGAACTGCAGGCCACAGAAGATGCTGAACTTCGTTTGGAGGTGAACATGCAAGCTATGAAAGCCCAGTTTGAGAGAGATCTGCAAGACAGAGATGAACAGAATGAAGAGAAAAAGAGGATGCTGGTTAAACAAGTATGTATCTTACTGTGCTTCATAGTGGGAAGGGCGTGATGATCTTTTGACAAAGCTCTATGGCTTTGAGAACTTGCTACCAGGAAAATAAAACTCTGTGCTTAAAGATGCCATCCTATAGAAGTCCCAAGCATGGATCTTTACCAAAAATACAATAGGTCTTGTTGTGGATTAGCCACTCTTCATGTTAGTCTGCCAGTGATGGTCCTCCAATTCAACTGTACCTTGCCTCCAAAGCACTCAACATGCAAGTAGATTGGGCTGTTGCTGCATGGGTGTCCTTCAAGCCCGTCCTGTTTGGTGTACAGCAACAAATCCATGGATGCCGACATAGACTGAAAGACTGTAATTAAGTGAACAGCTTCTTAAATGAAAAACGTAGCAAAGATTCCAGATTTGCCAGACTTGAGTCTCTTCAGATCTGCTTTATGATACTAGAATTCAAAAGAAATGCCTTTAAAATTTCATGCTTGTAGGAGAAGATAGATCTAAATTAACGTTTCTAAAGCTTTAAGGAAAAAGCACCTAATATTTCAAGATTTATCACAAGAAAACAAAAACTTACTGAGAATCACCTGTATAGAGATCTCCTAGAAATAAATAAAAGCATTGACCTGGAAGGCTTTTGAAGTTCCCTGCAATGCTGAATTGCTATTGTCTTGCACTGGACAAGAGCTCCTGACCTGGCATGAGGAGGGAGGCTTGATTCAAAAGAAACATATTCCTTCATGTTGGTAACCTGTGGCACTTCTGGCTCACTTTTATTGTTGTATGAGTTCATCTTAGTTCTTGTTAGTTACTTTCTTAGATACTTTGCTTCTCTGTTTTCTTTTGAAACAAAGAAAAGTTGTTGGTGTATACATTCTAGTAGCACATCTGTTTCAAAGAGAATTATTTCTTTTTTTTTTTCTTGAGAATGTGTGGTGATTCTGAATTATTTCTTTTTTTTTTTCTTGAGAATGTGTGGTGATTCTATGTCGTATTTTCCTCTTAGTGATTCGATCAGAATTAGCAACATCTGCCCCCAAGTCATACCTAAATGTAGACAGATGTACTGGGCCAGAAGCTGATCATGAAGTAGCTGAACAGATGAAATGGAAATGCTTCAGACGCTGAGCTCTTTTCCTTATTTTCCTTTTGTCAGTTCAGAGATCTCTGCTTCCAGTTTGTGGGTTTTTTTGCCGTCTGCAGTGTCTTCCCATGTAGCTTGAGTTCTGTAGACTCTTCGAATCGAGTAATGCTAATTCTGATCTGCAAAGGCCTTTTGGATTCATCAGCCATTTTGTTAGGATTTTGTGTTTGCTCTGTTCCTGGAGCTTGAGCCTGTTAAATCCCTTGATTTCACAGGTGCGAGAGCTGGAGGCAGAACTGGAAGATGAGTGCAAACAGAGGGCTCTTGCTGTGGCAGCCAAGAAGAAAATGGAGATGGATGTGAAAGACCTGGAAGGTCAGATAGAAGCTGCAAACAAGGCTCGAGATGAAGCAATCAAACAGCTACTTAAGCTCCAGGTAGGCACAGCAAATCAGCTGAGCTGCTTTCCCTCCTGCTGACAGTCTGTCAAGGGTGCTGCTTTTCGTTACATGCATTTGTAGTGTGAAGGCAAGAAGGAGTATCAGACTCAGCTATGCTGGTACACGTCACAGTATCTGGCCTGAACTTATCAGCCGCTCAAAACTCCTCTCATCCTTTTGTTGCTAAGGAGTTAAGATTGTCCCCCACGTACTTCTATTCAATAGTCATCATTTTCAACGCTTTGCATAAGGATTTACAGAGGATTGCTTTTGAGGCTGAATCTTTAAAATTTATGGTTGTTTGTATCTTTGAATTTACTGATTTCAGCTCAGCTCTTGCTGATTGCTACTTCCTCTAGTTGAGGAAGCCAAAAATGCTCCAGAGAAATAGGAGGAGTAAATTTTAGTCACTTTGAAAAAGCTCCAAGATGCCTAGTCTTTTTAGATTGGCAAGAAGAATCCAGTACTTGTGTCAAGGATTTATTTCCCATTCCCAGAGAAATACTCCGTCTTTAGTAGAGGTCAGTTTTCCCAAGGCTTTCAGTGCCATGGACCAAAGCTGCAGGAGTATGAGGCCGTGGCAAGACCATGTAAAGCATAGAGCAAACTGCATTGCCTTTCTGCCCTGTCCACTCTATTCCTTGGCAATCCTACTTCAACTGAATGAGGGCAATTCTGGAACTTGGTCCAGGCGCTGGATGAGAAGGGAATGGAGATTAAAGCAAGAAATGCTGGTACCTAGCAGTAGCGGCTTCTCTATTCCCAGAGGCTGAGTCAGTTACAGAGTTCATACCTGATCTCTGTACACTTTCATGCAAGCACCTGAAATAAGTGGTCTCATGACTGGTGGTATTGCGAAGATGCAGGTACAACTTAAATGCAGTTTCTCCAGCTTTATTCTTTTAGCATCTGAAGTCAAACTTATGTGAATTAAGATATCAGTCTGTGTTAAGTGTCTTACGGGAAGGATAAGTATGTGCTTCTACGTTATATGTGCAAAATGGTGAATTGTGGTACTTCTACACTGAGAAGTTTCTTACCTTGAGTACTTGTAATAGGTTTTATCAGTCAATTTAAGTAAATAGGTTTGTTTTTTTCCAAGACAATTGCAAGAGCATTACCTATCTACTACAAAGGTATCTCTACTACCTCTACTAGAGGTTTTTTCCTACAAGAAATATACTAATAAATGAAGTGAAGTCTTCTAATGGGATATTTCTGATGAGGAGTGAGTGATGGAAAGATGAGAAAATGAAGGGTTTAGACTGAAAGAGGGTAGAATTAAATTGGATATAAGAAAGAAATTCTTCACTCTGAGGGTGATGAGGCACTGGCCCAGGTTGCCCAGAGAAGCTGTGGCTGCCCCCTCCCTGGCAGTGTTCAAGGCCAGGTTGGATGGGGCTTTGAGCAGCCTGGAAGGTGTCTCTGCCCGTGGCAGAGGGATAGAACTCTGATCTTTAAAGGTCCTGTCCAACCCAAACCATTCTATAATTCTATGAAAATAAGAACTGAAAATAAATATATTTAAGTGGAATGAAGCCACTTTAGGAGGAAGGCCTTGCCTCCTAAGGGCAAAAAAGCTTCAGAGCTACTAATAAATCTTGTGGCTGTCCTGCTGTATCATGGCTTACTCTTTCCTCTGCTCTCCAACTGCAGGCTCAAATGGAAGACTACCAGCGGGAGCTAGAAGAAGCCCGTGCATCCAGAGATGAGATCTTTGCACAGTCCAAAGAAAGTGAAAAGAAGCTCAAAGGTCTTGAAGCAGAAATACTGCAGCTCCAAGAGGTGAGATTGAAATCCAAGAAATCTGTTTTTCTTTCTAGAGAAAAGGGGAAGGCCAGAGTGTGTTTGTTTTTTTTAAAAAAAAAAAAAAGAGTAAAAAGCCATCCAGTGAGTTGAACAGAAAAGTGGGAGCCTGGAGATGTTTCTCTTCCTCACTGCCCCAGGTCATTAGTGAGCTTCTTATAGCTTTGTAGGAATCTTTCTAGTAGTCTGGACTTCCTTTCCCTGCCTGGGTAGCAGGGAAGCCTTACTACTGCTTAAACAGATTTCAAGCCTCACTAAAATTTGCAAGGTGGTTTGAGAGTCTCTGGAAGCTGTGGTGCACAGTTGTCAGTACTAAAACAGGTCACTGGAAGTATATAAAAACCTAACAATCTCTCCAGTACCTCAGTGGACCGTTTAAGTCTGTGGAGGTTTATCTCTCTGCTATCTGAGGTCCTCATCCCTTTCTTTTACGGGCATCTGTTCCCTCATTGTTGGCAATTCATGTAAGAGCTCCAAGTCGTGCTACGTATCGCTGTCACTTATCTCCGATTATCTCCGTTGTCTGCCACAAGGTTAAACGTTTGAGGTTTGAAGGCAACAGAATTGCCTTGTGTGAGAGACGGCCTCTTTTTGCCCTGTTAGCTGCAAAGGTTGAAGCAATCACTCAGCTTACACTGCACTTAATGTTTGAGACTTTTACCTACAACTTACTAGAGCTTCTCCATGTCATTCTTTCACAGACTTCAAACTAGTCAGTCTAGCACTTGCAGTGCATTAGATTGTGTCCTTCTTGGTGAATGTCTGGGTGTTTCTACCACTCAATACCATTTCACAATACAAGATTCAGCGCTGTTATAGTTTTGTGCTAAAAATTCAGTTTCTATACTTTGCTTTCAGTCATGCTACGTACTCTGTAGGAACCTAAAAAATCTGCTTAATTTAGTGCCCACGTTATACTTAATGAATTAGAGCATGTGACAGAACGGTTTTCTCCTCCTGCTTAGGGCTTGAATGTTACTGGCCTTTTCAGGGGACGGGGAGAAGTAAATTCATAGTAGTCATGTGGCAGTTACGGGAGGGAAAGATCAAGGTGATGCGTCCTGCTAGCTTTTACAGCTGTTGGTTCTGTTTATCCATTAAAAGACCTCGGCGATATCACACTTCACAGCATCTCCCAGAAGTTATTAGAAGGCATAATTGTTTGCAGAAGTTTTGAGATTCCTAATGCTGTAATGAATATTTCCTAAACCTTCACAGGAGTTTGCTGCGTCTGAAAGAGCTCGTCGTCATGCTGAGCAAGAAAGGGATGAGTTGGCTGATGAGATTGCAAACAGCGCTTCGGGAAAGTGAGTCATCAAATGTATTAACTGTGCATCTGAGGAACTTCAGGCACCAGCAGCTGCAGTTCTTGGTAGCCTGCTCGCAATTTCTGTATTGACCTGTTTTCCCGATAAAAATTCCTTCTTGTTACGAAGAGAATTGCTTACACAGTAGCTTCTCGTTACAGTTTGGAATGTCTAAAGTATCAAAAGCAAAATAGCCAGTTGCTTTGTATCAGATCTGAGCGTGTCTTGACCCAAATACTTCTTTTCTAGGTCAGCGCTGCTGGATGAGAAGCGCCGGCTGGAAGCTCGGATTGCACAATTGGAGGAAGAGCTCGAGGAAGAGCAGAGCAACATGGAGCTTCTCAATGAGCGGTTCCGAAAGACCACGTTGCAGGTGAGTCCGTTGGTGGCAATGCTGTAGGGGCAATCTATGTTTCAGTGTGCAGATAAGTGGAGGATCTGAATAGCACCAAATGATCTTCTATCCTTCTCCTCTGAAAGGTTGACACGCTGAATTCTGAGCTAGCTGGGGAGCGGAGTGCTGCCCAGAAGAGTGAAAATGCACGGCAGCAGCTAGAAAGGCAGAACAAAGAGCTGAAAGCCAAGTTGCAGGAACTGGAGGTATCTGTGAGGTCGAAGTTCAAGGCAACAATTTCTACTCTAGAAGCCAAGATTGTGCAGCTAGAAGAACAGCTTGAGCAGGAAGCCAAGTAAGGAGAAAAAGAAAAAAAAAATCTCTTTGCTTGTGTTTGCCATGTCTGAAACCTCTGTGCCTTAGGTTTTTGTAGGGCTGAGATATGAGCTTCCGGCAAAGGCATTGGGGTTTCTGATCAGGAAACCTACTGTTTGGGGGACACATTTTGACAAGAGAGCTGCAAAGTAACTGGGGTTGAAATTTTCAGAAACTCTTTGCTCCGTAACTAAAGCTGCTGAATTAACTCTGGACATTAACCAGGTGAATATGTTGACTGGTAGTCCCAGGATGCACAAGGTGATGCAGAAGTTTCTTGAGACAAGATGAAACATCGCCTTGAGACACCTGGTCTCTTTGGTTAGAGGAAGCCAGTTGAAGAGCTTAGGTGTGACAGCTTTAGTTGGTTGAGATGAATCCTGTACTCTGCAGAAGTCTTTCTGCAGTGAGCTCTTCATGTCTATCCTTGTCATCTTGGTCCTCCAAATATATGTATTTGTTTTAAGCTAGTTCCTCCCAGAATCTGAAGGTCTTATAACAAACTTTTTTTCTTTTTGTGCTTTTGGCTCTATGGGAGGAACATGTTACTGGTTAGCAATAACTCTGTAAGAAGCACCTTGATATCCCTCTTTTGAGCCTGCATACCATACTGGTATTGCTCCAGTGCTAAGGCTTCATGTTTTCAAAGCTGCATCCCAGCCAACCACCAGCACGCTAAAACTGTTGCTGCTGTTGATGGTGGCAGGCGTGTTAGGAGAACTCAAGTATCAGTTACACCATGAGGCGAGAGCCTTTCAGAAGGAACAGATTTTGTCTTCCTGGCCTTCAAGTACTGGGACAAATGACGGCTTTTGATTATTCTAGGGAAAGAGCAGCTGCTAACAAACTGGTCCGTCGTACGGAGAAGAAATTGAAGGAAGTCTTCATGCAGGTGGAGGATGAGCGTCGACACGCAGACCAGTACAAGGAGCAGGTAGGTGGAAGGGCTTAGCTTTTGAGGCCTATTTCTCAGAAAAGGTAAATAAAACCATACTTTAAGTAGAAAGGGCTTGCTAAGAAGCATGTTAATGAAAAGATGTTGGGGAATCTATCTTGATGACTAAACCACTAGAGTAGTTCCCAGTGGTCAAAACCTCCCCGTGATAGCTCTGATGTGATGGTCCGTTACGCATCCTGCTCTCCCAGACCCAGGAGCTCTGCAGTGTTTCCAGGAGCCCGGGCTGGAGTCTGCAGTGAGGCTGTGTTGGTTCATCTCCAGCTGGAGTGGTTGGGTGGACAGGACGTTGGCTAACTCCTGGTCGTGGCGTTGCAGCTGTCTAGTTTGATCCTGAGTCCCTGGGTTTATATTTCAGATGGAAAAGGCAAATGCCAGAATGAAGCAGCTCAAACGCCAGCTGGAGGAGGCTGAAGAGGAAGCCACACGTGCAAATGCTTCCCGACGTAAACTTCAGCGTGAGCTGGACGATGCCACAGAGGCTAACGAGGGCCTGAGCCGGGAGGTCAGCACTCTGAAGAACAGGCTAAGGTAGGTGGTGCCAGTGGCGGTGGGCAGGGTTTGCCTGAGCCCTCGTGTGCCCACAGACTCTCCGCAGTGCATCCTTGGGGAGTATCCAGCTGTGGCGCTGCTGGTGTAAGGGATGTTCAGCTCAGGAAGTGTGGGCTGGATGAGTGCTCGGTGCGGTGGATTGAGAACTGGCTGAATGGCAGAGCTCAGAGGGCTGTCATCAGCGGCGCCGAGTCTGGTTGGAGGCCGGTAACTAGTGGTGTGCCTCAGGGGTCAGTACTGGGCCCAGTCTTGTTTAACTTCATCAGTGACCTGTATGAAGAGACTGAGTGTACCCTCAGCAAGTTTGCTGATGACACCAACCTGGGAGGAGTGGTAGATACACCAGCAGGCTGTGCTGCCATTCAGCGAGACCTGGACAGGTTGGAGAGTTGGGCAGAAAGGAACCTGATGAGGTTCAACAAGGGCAAGTGCAGGGTCCTGCACCTGGGGAGGAACAACCCCACGCACCAGTACAGGCTGGGGCGGACCTGCTGGAGAGCAGCTCTGCAGAGAGGGTCCTGGGTGTTCTGGCGGACGACAGGTTGACCATGAGCCAGCAGCGTGCCCTGGCTGCCAAGAAGGCCAATGGGATCCTGGAGTTCATCAAGAGGAGTGTGGGCATCAGGTCGAGGGAGGTTCTCCTTTCCCTCTACACTGCCCTAGTGAGGCCCCATCTGTAGTGCTGTGTCCAGTGCTGGGCTCCCCAGTTCAAGAAAGATGAAGAGCTACTGGAGAGAGTCCAGCGGAGGGCTATGAGGATGGTGAGGGGACTGGAGCATCTCTCCTACGAGGAGAGGCTGAGGGAGCTGGGCTTGTTCAGCCTGAAGAAGAGAAGGCTGCAAGGGGACCTTAGAAATGCTGATAAATATCTGCAGGGTGGGTGTCAGGAGGATGGGGCCAGACTCTTTCCAGTGGTGCCCAGCGACAGGACAAGGGGCAACGGGCACAAACTGAAGCTGAGGAAGTTCCAGCTGAACACGAGGAAGAACTTCTTCCCTCTGAGGGTGACGGAGCATTGGAACAGGCTGCCCAGGGAGGCTGTGGAGTCTCCTTCTCTGGAGATATTCCAGCCCCGCCTGGACGCGGTGCTGTGCAGCCTGCTCTGGGTGACCCAGCTTGGGCAGGGGGTTGGGCTGGGTGACCCACAGAGGTCCCTTCCAACCCCCACCATTCTGTGATTCTGTGATTTTTCCAGTGGCTGGTACCAATCCCTTTTTTTCCCATACCCACTCCAGTGGGAATGTCTCAGCATTTTCCTTGAGAGCAGCTCTTGGAGATCAAGGTCTCTACCGAGTACAGATGGGAGACAGCAGTGGTGAGGTTGCTGCAGAACAAAACCATCTCGGGGGTAGAGAGAGGCTTATAGGAGCGGCAGGAGGGGTGCAGCGCAGCCCTGCACAAACGAGTAGTTGGTATTATTTTAGAGACCCTGCTCTGTTTAGGACTTGGTCTGTGCTCGGTGCTTGTACAGAGGCAATATTTTAGGTTGCTTGGGACTTGCAAAATTAAGATGATGGTACGCGCTAAGCAGGAATACCAGAATACCGGAATGTTTGCCACAGCCTGTCTTCTCCTTGGTCAGAGAAGGGGTTTCAAGAACCTGAGTGTGAAATTTGCCCCGTGGCTGGGGGCAAACTGTTCCCCCATGGTTCAGTGCGGAGGTCTTCCCAGAGCAGCCACCAGCATCGGGCCGTGGGCTGTGGGCGAGCCACGACCCTTCATGGATTGTCTGGTTGCTGTTCGCAGGAGGGGGGGCCCCATCACCTTCTCCTCGAGCCGATACGGGAGACGCCAGCTGCACTTCGAAGGGGCCTCGCTGGAGCTCTCGGACGACGACGCGGAGAGCAAAGGCAGCGACGTGAACGAAGCGCAGCCGGCGCCCGCCGAGTAGAGCCCCGTCTGTACCCTGCTTCAGATATAGTTACAACTGCTTTTTTTCTGTAGTAAATAAAATGGAGTTGTCTCTGTTCAGTGCATCTATTTTCCAGATACTCATTGTATAGCCATTTTATAAAGCATCATGTGAAGGATGGAACTTTTTTTTCTGTCAACACGGAAATTTCATTCCCAGAGGGTAGGTGGTTGGGGCAGACCCGTCGTCATGACTATGCATGCTTTGTTGTACAGACAGCATCCTTCCGTTTCTCCTGTGCTCAGGCGGCCCGTGGCTGTATCGAGTCTGGTGGATCATTGAAGACCAAACTGAACCTGTATGTTTTTTTTTTCTTTTCTCCTAATTGTTGTGATCAGCACACAATCAGCGAGTGAACTGTGAAAAGGCCTTGGGAAGTGTTGGAGGGAGATGTAGGGACGAACGAGTAGCGTCCATTTTTAACCTGCAATACCCTTTTGAAGTGTTCTCAGCACCTGCTTCATCAGTTAGCGTTCCTTCAGTACAGGCAAACTGAAACAGCGTCGCCGTTCCTCATCTGTACAGTACTTCTGCGTTTGTAGAGACCCGCTATCACCACGCCCGACAGATCTGTGTATATATTAAGGCTACTATAATGTGAACACCAGTGGAAAACAAACAGACAACGCAGGCGAAATTAATTTATTAATTTAGGGCCGAGTGAGTTAGCCTTCAAGCCGCAGAGCCGAGCGGCTGCATGGTGCGTGGAGGCCGAGGTGGTGCGGCGGCTCCGGCGGGAGCGGCTCCGGGGCTGCGCGGGGCGGGTGCGGAGCCGGCGGTGACAGGGGTTCAGCGATGGATGTTGCCTGCCTAGGAGTTGACATGCCAGTGGATGTGAATCCTTTTTGTTGTTGTTGTGTTTTGGTTTTTTTTTTTATTTTGTACAGTATTACAGCGAGTAGTTAGCATTCTTTTTGTTTAAATAGCTGAAAAACTGACATTACAGAAAGTGCCTTAGACACTACAGTACTAAGACAATGTTACATATATAATTTGCCTATATAACAATGATTTAATGTATTCATTTTGACTGTGCTTCATATCACGTACCTCTCTAGTCCAAGTGGTATTATTGATATTAGTGACAATGAATCAGTGTTAACTAGGAACCTTCCTCTGCCACATACTCAAAAAACGTGGATTTCCTTTTTTGGTTAAAAGCTTTAACATCTGTCACAAAGGTTTTGTTGTGTGTGTGTTTGGATACTTTAAATCAAACTGGCTGTTGACCACCAGGCATCTGACTGCAAATATCTTGTTTTCTTGTATACCCATATTTCTAGACAATGATTTTTGTAAGACAATAAATTTATTCATTATAGATGTGGCCGCCTGCTACGTTTACTTACAGGAAGAGCTATCTCCTGAGGCTGGCGTAGACCTTAATAAACAAGAATATGACTGGAAGCTGCATTTACCCTTCTTCCTCTTTTGTTTGCTCAGGGTCTTTTTTCTCTTTTGACCTAAACACAGTGTAAATGGCCTGGTCAGGGCTGAGCCTTTGTGTTGCCATTAGAGTCCAAAGTCCCCTCCTGCTGACCTGCAGGGCTGGGACCCAGGCAGAGGCCCCATGGCTGCCTTCAGCGGGGTCTGGGCTTTCTGCTGGGCGGTGGAATCTCCTGTTTCGGAGGTCCCAGTGTGCAGTACCTGCCTCCCTGGCCCAAGGCAGTGATGGCGTTGGGTAAGGCCAAGGCTGGCACTGGTGCCCTGGGGCTGGTCCCTGCACAGAGAAGGTGGACCAGCGTGGGGAGCTGATAGGAGCAGGGAGATGGTGGGCTTAAAACTGGAGTGAGAGGAGAGGGGTGGGGGAGAGCAGGAAGCCCCTGCCTGGGCTCTACAGTCCAGGGCTGCTGTCAGTGGTCCCTCCTGTCCCAGCAAGCCTGGGCTGAGGGAGCCTCCAGCACCGAAGGGCTGCTGGGGACCAGAGCTGATCCCAGGCACCCGCTCCTGGAACCCAGTTCAGTCAGGGGTACCGTTACCTCAGGTGTCTCCTTCAAGGCAGTGGCTGCTGCTCCTCCTGCTGTGAGGACCATACTGGGGAGGGGGCAGGGGCTGCTGAAGGGCTTTTCCCTGCCTCTCTCATGGCTTCCATACCTCAGGGCAGGGGTTGGGCCACTACCAGGCACATACACAGGCTGGGCAGAGAATGGGAGCGAGAGCGGCCCTGAGGAGAAAGGCTTGGGGTGCTGCTGGGTGAGAAGCTGGACACGACCCAGCCGTGTGTGCTCACAGGGCAAGGGTGAGATTCTGCCTCTCTGCCCCACGCTGGTGAGACCCCCTGGGGTACGGGGCTTGGGAATGTGAGGGCCCGGCTGATGAGGATGTGGGTGAAGCTCCAACCAAGAGGTTGCCCAGGATGAGTCGGTCAGCCCCACGCATTACAGCTGCCTCAGCTAAGAAAAAAAAGGAGGGTAACTGTCACAGGCGATTCCCTGCGGAGGGGAACAGAGGGCCCGATCTGCTGACAGGACCCATCCCAAGGGAAGTCTGCTGCCTCCCTGGGGCCCGGGTAAGGGATGTTGCTTGGAAACTCCCTGGTCTGGTGTGGTCCTCTGACTGTTACCCCCTCTTGGTAATGCAGGTTGGCGGGGACAAGATCGCGGAGAGAAGTCCCAAGGCCATCAAAGGGGACTTCAGGGCACTGGTCGAGGGATCGGGGGCACAGGTGGTGTTTTCCTCCATCCCATCAATGGCAGGGAACAGCACTGAAAGGGGAGGAAAGCTCACCTGGTTAACAGGTGGCTCAGGGACTGGTACCATCGGTTGAATTTTGGCTTCTTTGATCATGGGGAGGTGCACACAGCACCGGGCCTGCTGGGGACAGACGGAGTACAGCTGTCTCAAAGGGGAAAAAGGATTCACTGAGAGGGCTTTAAACAAGGTTCCAAGGGGGATCACATCGCTAGGGATGAGCCCAGGTGTGTCATGGCAGGGTCAGGGGGAGAGCGACAGCCCAGCTCAAGTGCATCTACACTAATGCACGTAGCATGGGCAATAAACAGGAGGAGCTGGAAGCCATTGTACAGCAGGACAGCTAGGTCGTCATCACAGAAATGTGGTGGGACAGCTCGCATGACTGGCATGCTGTCATGGATGGCTTCAGACCCTGCTTCGGCGGGGCGGGGGGGGGGGTTGGACCAGATTACCCACAGAGGTCCCTTCCAACCCCGACCACTCTGTGATTCCGTGGGAGCCCTGCATCCAGCTCTGGAGCCCTCGGCACAGGACAGACCTGGAGCTGGTGGAGCGGGGCCAGAGGAGGCCCCAGCAATGATCTGAGGGCTGGAACCCCTCTGCTGGGAGGAAAGGCTGGGAGAGCTGGGGCTGTTTAGCCTGGGGAAGGGAAGGCTCCGGGGACACCTTAGAGCAGCCTGAAGGGACCTGCGAGAGAGCTGGAGAGGGTCTTGTGACAAGGGCATGGAGTGATAGGCCAAGGAGTGATGGCTTCAAGCTGCAAAAAGGGAGGGTTTGATTGAACGTGAGAAAGGAATTCTCCACTCTGTGGGTTGTGAGGCCCTGGCCCAGGCTGCCCAGAGAAGCTGTGGCTGCCTCCTCCCTGGCAGGGTTCAAGGCCAGGTTGGAGGGGGCTTGGAGCACCCCAGGCTGGTGGAAGGGATCCCTGCCCATGACATGGGGGGCTGGACCTGGATGACCTGTAAGGCCCCTTCCAACCCAGACCATCCTATGGTTCCATGAACATGCAGAAGGCCCAGGCTCTGTGCAAGAACAGCATCCTCTTACTGGGGATTTTTTAAGGGGAGGGTGTTCCTGCTCCCCCGAGGAGGGAGCTGGTCCCAGGGTGGGGGGAGCTGTGTGGCCTCCCCCTGCATGGCACCGGAGCTCTGGCGGGAGCTGGAGGCCTCCGTCGCTTTGCAGGCTCTTCCCAAAAATCAGATCTTGAGGTCCAAGACAGTCGGTGCCATGGAGGGAAGGCGCTTGCTCAGCCGCCGCTCCCCTCTCTGCGCAGAGAGAAGGAGGAGGCAACACTGCAAGGGAAAGGCAGCAAGCGCTTCGCAGCGGCGCACAGCAACATCGCTACGTGACAAAACCACGGCCACTGCCACCGGTTCTGCAAAATCCACTGATTTCACATTAAAAGACCTTTATTTTTGGAAGATGGCGGTAATTTGGGTTTGGGTTTTTTTTTTAAAACCCCTTCACGATCTGTGTCACCACGGTGGTATGGTACACTGTCCTACTGCAACGTGCTATATAGATTTCGAATAAATAAAGCTACAAAGCCCAAGTTATGTTCAAAGACCTTCGGCAAAGATAATTATGTTTACAAACCTATGTACAATAAACCAAATGGAAACAGTCAAATGCAGCAGAGGATGCACAGGAAAGGGCGACCATACAAACCCTGACGGCGAGGGGGGGGCTTCCCGCCTCCCCTCTGCTGGGGCCGATGGTTTTTTTCTCAGCACTTGTAAATAAACCAGCTTGGAGCTGCAGAGCCAAGTGAACGCGACGGCCCCGAGCGGGAATGAAGAATTCTAAACCCACAGATCAAACCCCGGCTGGGTTTGCTGGTTCTTTGTATAAAATCCACCGACTCCGAGGCACACGGACAGAGAACTCGCACAAACACGTTGCTCGAAAGACCCACGAGGTACACGCAGTCGCCCAACACTATCGCAAAAGCGCGCAGGTGACGCTGTGAGATCCAGTCCTATATTACACGCATTGGAACAGGGGTGGGGTGGTGGCGGGGTCCCAGGAGGGGGCTTTGTGGATTTGTGGCTTCCTAACGCTCTGGTGGAGTTCCCGGTGTGGCCGTGCGTGGATGTTTGCCTGACGAAGGCACCGGGAGCACGCTCCAGCCGCTCGCTGCGTTGCTGCACAGGTGGGGGAGCGCCGAGGGGCCGCTTCAGCACGGCTCAGCCGCGCCAGCACCCAGCAAGGCAGGCGATGTTCTGACTGACGAGTGCTGGGCACGGGACCGTCACCCCCGCGCCCCCAGCCCCTCCATCCCTCCCCCCCGTAGGGCCACGCAGCTCAGCCTCCCATGCCCACACCAACCCACGGCCACGCTCTGGCCCCGCAGTGATTTATTAAGCTGCAGTAACTGAGTCATGGACCTGATTCCTGTTCGAAGAGCCGCGGCGCAGCCTCAGCCAGGGGTCTGAGGTCTGAGCCTTACCGGGAGGGCAGTAGCTGCCCGTCCTGAGCAGCAGGATGATGGAGGAGGCAGGGAGAAACGCTGCCAAACCTAAGTTAGAGAAGAGATACGGTGAGGGGCTGAGGACCGCCAGGCTGAGCAAGACTCCTACAGCCCGTGAAACAGAGCACTGCGGGTGGCAGCTTGAGCAGCGCGGGGTGTGGGGCCAAGGCAGAGAACATCCGCTACAGCGACAGGAGAAAACAAACTGTATTAATGTGACATGGAGGGCCATGAGCTCAGGGTCTTCTCTGGCAGCAGGGCGCAGGTCGTGTTCCAGCGGGGCAGGAATGGGCAGAAATCGGGAGCAGTTCCTCTCGTGGTGGGCTGAGAAAAGCATCCGCAAGTCCGAACACGACCTCCTGCGGGCTCATACGCTCAGGGGGAGCATGCCAGGCGCCGAGGACGGTCGAGAGGCTCCCAGTCCGGGGGGACCTTGATCAAAGCCGTTTACTGCCCTGAGGAGCAAGAAGAGACAGGCCGGTAAGTGATGAGCCCCAGGAGATGGCACCGCTCACCCCTCCCGGCCCCAGCAGCTGGAGAACAGACCCCTCTCCTCCCCTCTCACCTCACCCTGGCTGTACGATGGCTGCAAGGCCACTGTGACCACAACAGGGCTCCCATGGCTGCGCCCACCCGCAGCCAGGGACAGGCGCAGGTGGGTGCTCACCCCACTGCCTGGAGGTGGTGGGTGCTGCCTGATGACCACCCCAGGAGGACAAGCAGCTCCTGCGCAGACCCCAGACCCCCACGCCGGGCTCTGGGCAGCTGAGGTGCCGGGAACAGCAGTGCTGCAGGCTTGCTCCCCACGGCCAGCTCCCCTCCCCTCTTCACGGGTGCTGGTGGGCTGCGAGAGGAGAACATGGGTCTGACAGCTTTTCCATCTCTACTCCGTTCTGGCTTTGGCAGATCTTCTGTGATCAGGCTCAACACACAACGTCTGCCCAGGCTCACCATCTGCTGATCATCACCACCACCACAGCCTTGACAACCAGAAGCGATGGCATCCCCATATCAGGACAGCACGTCTGTAGGCGTGGGTAACGGACCGTTGTAACGATGTGACCCCAATATGAGTATGATCGTACAGCTTTATTAGTCAGCAAAACAAGGTTTATATAGCAAAACTATTACAGCATCTGAATGGTTAAAACCCCAACCCATATATAGGCAAAACTACTGCAACTCGTTGGGATTGGTGCAGAGCTGCATCTCAAAGTGAAAACAGTACTGTGGCAGGAAACAGCAACGTGGCAGGAAGGAAGTGACAGTGTGGCAGGAAACGGTGACGTTCCCCCTGCTCCAGTGTCCCGTGCTCGTCGCTCTGCCTTCCCAGCAGGGTTCCGTGTCAGCCGCTCCCAAGGCTCACCTCCGGATCAGAACCTGGGTTGCTCAGCGCACCAAACTATGTCCCCTCTCGTCCAGCCAGGACTCCACAATTCCCCCTTTTTGTTTTTTGAGCAAGCCAGGTTTGCTTCGTCATCTTGGAGAGAGCCTTTTTAAGACAGCTAAAGCAAATACATATTATAACTCCAACAGCAAGTAACACGATACATATGCGCAAAATTTCTATAATTAAACCGTTAAGCCAAGCGGGCAGATTACCAAAGAGCGAGGTGAGAAATCCATCAAAAAATCCCTGGCGTTGTTGTATTTGATTGGCGTGCTGTTCAAGCCATTATAATTGCTTGTGGATGGACTTACTACGATCGGACAAGTTCATACAGCACATGCCTTCGAAATCCTCACAACCATGTCCCTGGGCCAGCAGTAAAAAATCAATTGCGGCTCTATTTTGCAATACCGCATGTCGTAGACTACTCTGATCTTCTAGCAGGGATTGCAAGACTTTTGTGGTAACACTGGCTTGCTTCTCTGCCCAGCGTTCCGTGTTCGCCACTCTACTTCTGTAGCAGTGTTCCGTGTTCGCTACTTTCAAGGTCTATCTCCATTACCAAGCCTGGGTTGCTCAACAGCACCAAACTATGTCCCCTCTCATCCAGCCAGGACTCCACAATTCCCCCTTTTTGTTTTTTGAGCAAGCCAGGTATAGTTGATGAGGTTGTTGATGATGATGAGAGCTGACACTAATTTTGGTCTTCAGCTTGCTACCACTCTTTCAGAGGCCCACACAAACTACAATACTAACAGTATAAGAACACAAATGCTAATTGAAGACATAGAGATGTGAAGTGCATACCACAACCTGCTGGATATAAAGAAAGATTAAATTAACTTGAGAATGATACATACTGATGGTAAATCTGTTACCTAGCATATTGGTGTAGATTGATTTACTTGTATCCAATTTTCTTCCTGTGTGGATGGTGGGACTAAAGCACCGCTTGACCACAACATATCATTATTGTCAATGGGAGGGAATGCATCTCACCACGTCAGGCATCGAAATAGCAGTGTATCAATAATATGAGCTTAGTAAATTTGCACTTGGGTTATAGGTATACTTATCATATATACAAACATCCATAACATTTAGTATTGGCTATCCATATTAATCACCTAGGTTAAGATCAATGTATCTAGAACTATGACTCATTAACTATATAGGCTAAAATTAATGTACATAAAAGCATAAAGCTGTAAGCATCACCACATCTATTCCCTGCTGCATCAAATGCTTCCGAAGTTTTGATAAATCAGAGTCCAAATACAACAATCTAAAGTCAAAAACCAGAAATAGTCAATACCTGCAGAACTTACCAAACCAAAAGACACAAAACAGTTACTTAGTCCAGACAAATCCGTTAGATCACAGAAACCAAATAAATCCATCAGATCACAGAAATACAAACACGGTAATATAAAATCACACTTTCATGGTCGCGACCACACACACACACAGGCACACCAAGTTTTCAGCATAAATCCAAATATTGCAAAGACAGGACTTACAATAATATTCAACATTTAACAGACAAATTCCCAAGCTTCAGTTTCAGGAAGAGTACTCTCTTTTCAATTCAGGATTAGAAAGGACACTTTCCCTTCTCGTCAGGGATATAGTTCAATGCTGTGAAGCTTTTACTATGACTAACAAATAGGCAACAAGAAACAATACTGGAAGAATGCCTTTGCCTTATTAATGATTCATGCTCAGAACTTTTTGATCCAGTGATCAGAGGTTCTCCCCGAGAATCCCTCGGTGCCGGCTGGAGGTCCTGCAATCCCTCGGACCATTGAAGTTCAAGAGCAGCGTCCTACCTGGGTACCCAAAATCTATTACTAGAAAGCAGCAAAATAATTAACTTTCTAAAACTTAATGTTGGAGTACTAGAAAGCAGGCATTCTTTACTGCATTACTGAACGCACAGGGAATAGTTTTACTCAAATGTGTGTACCGAAAAGACACTCTTACTAGATATTTATGCCATGCTAACATACAGAATCTTTACATTTCTGCAAAGTACTTATCATTCTCCATTTCTCTCCCCCCCTTTATTTTTTTTTTTTTTTTATATATTAATGTCTTTTGTACATGCATATTGGCACCTCTAGGCAGTTGTCAGGAGCCCTCAGGTGAAGGTTTATACTTTTCCTCACGGTGTCTGCTAGTTGACCTTTGCTCTTGTGCAGACGCAGTTCTAAAATCACGTATACCGTGTCCTCCAAGATTGCTTCATTATACAAAAGCTGTTGTGGGAGATAATTGCCAAATATGCAAGGAATGTATTAATTGGTGTGGGTGGTGCACCCACTGCAGTCATCAGAGTACTTGCGTTTGCTGTAATTTTTTCAGTGTTCCCTGTGTAATAGGATCATCCAGAGTGGGTCTCTTCTGCTTCCATGTCAGAGGTTGCTCCCTGAGAGTGAGTGTGGTCACCTCTGGCATCGGATTCTGCGTTACTTTCTTTCAGCTCATGATATAGCTTCATATATTTTGCTGGTAACCATCAAGGGCCTGTTGAAAGAAGAACACACGCATACCCTCTTCCCCACGTTATTAGTTCTATAGGACTTGTCCATTGTGATTCCCCAAATTCTTTATACCATACTTTTGGTCGAACCACAAATGGAGGGACCATCCCGAATTGACGGTCAGCTGCTATTGTAAATAATTGATCATCAGAACGATTTTAAAAATTAAGTACATTAACTGTTCCTGTGGGGTAACACTGCCCATAGGATTCCCCCTTTTTTGTTTATTTAGCATAGCTTTGAGGGTCCCGTGGACACTTTCGACAATGGCTTGTGCAGTAGAAGAATGTTGTATACCTGTAACATGTTGTATACTCCAGTCCTGTAGGAAAACAGAAATTGTCTGTGAAACGTTCCTTTTCTCCCGTATGTGCCGTGGCTACCAGAAATCCTGAGAAAGTATCCACATTAACATGTACACAATGCAGTCGACCAAATGTTGATATATGTGTAACATCACTTTGCCACAACTCATCAGCTCGTAAACCACGAGGGTTCCCTCCTGCACACGATGGTACGGGTGTAATACATTGACAATCAGGGCATGCATGAACATTTTTTGTGGCTTGCCCCTGGGGCAAAGCAAATTGTTTATGCAAGGAAGAAGCATTTTGATGAAAGAAGTCATGAGATAATCGGGCTTGCTTGAAACGGTGTGGCAGTACTGCTGCCATTGTCAATTGATCTGCTACAACTTTTTCTTCAGTTATTAGTTTTAGTAGAGTAGTATGTAACTATATATGCATTATAAAATATACACATACACGATTTTCTAATTTCAATAGCAAGGAAAAAAAATTGTTTATTATTGACTTCTCTTATCATTGCATCTGCAATGCGTTGAACAATATTCACAACATATGCAGAATCTGTGACAACACTGAGTGGTTCAGTCGAAAAAAATCCAAAGACGTGGAAGGCTGCTGATAGCTTAAAAATTTGTGTGGATCCTTCAATGACTAAAATAGATGATTGCTAATTTGATGAATTTGTTTGTTTTCACACAACTACAGCTTTACGTGTTTTTTTTTTTCTTGATCCGTCCAGAAACACTGTTCGTGCTCTTTTAATAGGAACAGGAACACATTGGTTTTTTGACTGCAATGAAATTTGAGAGAGGGAATGTAACAGCTTATGTTGTGGAAGGGTATAACGTATGTTATTTAAATAATCAGCTAGAGCGGCTTGCAGTGATAAGGATTCACTGTTTAAAGCCACAAAGTCATCTTTAGCCAGCAGCAGGCAAATAGTATCAACTTGCTGACAGTGATTCCAACCTTGTGCTATTAAGGACACTATGATGTGTACCTTTGAAGTCAATGTTTTCATGGGCGTATGAGACAAAAAGATCCATTCCAGAGTCTTCAACTCCTGCGTGTTAACACACCACTGATCGAAAAGAGGGTAAGGCTGGAAAACAAAACCTTCATAAATGATATACAAATTTGATGGCAATTCGACATTAATTCTGAAGGTAAAGGCAATTGCAATTCTATCTGAAATCTTTTGTAAAACAGTTTTTGCTTTTGTCATTGATCTTCAGGAAAATAATTAATCTGAGTCCTTTTTGACAAAGTAAATAGTGGGGACAACTCTTCAGTCACAATGTCAATATTTTCACCTTTCAACAAAGTGAATAACATAATCTAGATAGACTATCTGAACCTTGGAAAGATAATAAAGTCCAGCTGTTTGTTCACAAGGAATTCTACTGCAGTAATTGAATTGTATACATTTTTTGTAACCAAGTCCTTGAATGTCAGAAAGATGGTTCTTGCCGCGCCGCTTCTGGGCTGGCCGGAACGGGCTGGCACGCTGGGATCAAGGGAAGGGGGAGTGGGGTGTGGGGGGAACCGTACCGCCGGTTGCCCGGGGGAGCCATGTGCCCCACCAGGTGTAAGGTTTGCTGACCCGTTCGATGCGGTGACTGCTGGCGCGGCGGCTGTACAGCGTCTGAGGGACTGTGCAGTTTTATGTGGGAATTCACCTCGTTTTGATCTCAGGTCGGGTACGTCAATTGCTGTCGAGAGACCCTGTCGTGCACTTTTGGGATGCCGGATTTTTACACCCCACTTCCCATTTCTCTGGATTCAAAGGATCGTCAGGTTTTGGCAGATTTACTTCCCGCATTTCTCATGTTCGGTAGGAATTTCGTCGTATGTAGGGTTAAATTTCAACAGACTGCTGCTCTGTCCTTGCTTTTGAGATAAGGACAGAGGTATAGCAGCTGCTTCTAAGATAGTCTCTGTAAGTTTTAGAGCATTTAAAGCTGTATGCACTGATTTCCAAGTAATGATTTTCTCAGGGATTTTAAACTGCAAGGCTTTGTTTTTTCAAACTTCACTGTAAAAAAGTTTTTAATGGAGCCTTCGCTCCTTTTTTCAGTGACTGTCCCATTCTCCAGTGAGCCGGAGGCGGGGTGCAGACCCGATTACTGCTCAGGGTCTGTTGGACCCAGCCCCTGCTCACGGCTTTTTTCAGGTGCTACATTTGCAACAAAAGGACTTTTCTGAATGACTCTGGACACTTTTTTTCTCTGCTAACACATTTTTTAACGCTTCATAAACCAAACGCCAAGTTGTTAATACTCGGCTCGCATTCACGTCACGCCTTGAAGTATGTTTAAAAGGTAACTCTCCTAACACCTTCCAAGTTAAAATACCAAAAACACGCGGTGATTCCACGGGCACTCCATTACTTCTGAGTCAGGCTAACAACAGCTCGAAAAACAGGGACTAATTATCACTCCTCTTTGTTGCCAACCTGCATGCACAGAGTCCACGATTCTCTGCCACACATCCAAGTCGAACAACTGATCTGTTTCCTGATTTTTTGCACTCGCTGGTATTGTGGTTATCCCCCTTACAGTTCACACCCCACTTTAGCTATCCCTCTCCACCGTACCCCCGACCCTTCCCTGGTTCCCAACCCCCCATTCCACGGCACGGCGCAAGGTGGGGCTGGAAGAGAAAACGGGTTATATGGGTTAGGGACTGGTGGCTCCGTCAGCAAAGTATCCGTAACCTTCTCATCTGTACAACGAGTCACTGGAGTCCTTGGAGACGGCGGCGTAGGCAGAGGAAGTGGAGGATACCGCGGTATAGGATTCGGGGACATGGGACGATCGGAAGGGGCAGCGGCAGCGCCTGGCCGATCTGCGGGCGGTGGCGCCTCAGCACATCCCTCTCCGCGGCGCGGTGGCGGTGGGGGTGACTCTGGCGGTGGGGGTGGAAACCCTGTGCCAGTGGGTCTAGCCACACGTACTCCTTTTCCTGGACCGCAGGTTTCCCTGCCTCCACGGGCTGCCAACTCGGACCCCCTCCTGCTTTCAAAGATGGCATAGGGAGGCTAGGACCCTGAAACAGCAGAGTTGTTGCCAAGCAGGTCCCTCCCTCGGGTGTTAATGTAGCGAAAGCAGAAGTAACGGCTTAAGTCCTTTCTCCGTGCAGCAGCAACAGAAACTTCAAGGTAGCTGAGTCATATTGTAACCATCTCACGGAGAGGATGGGTTGGAGGAGCTTAACCACTGCTGACTCTTCCTATATCAGTGTGGACCCCATCTCCTCCCCGGCCCAATCAACTTCACGAGTTGCTTTGTCGTTGCGTCTATTCCTCTCTTAGAGAGCATACCGACAAGCAACGTTGCCGCAGCCTCTATCTCCATGCTTGCGACCCCGGCCTCCACGTTCAAATTTAGCTGCGCCAGGCAGCACCAGTGGGGCTCGTTTACTCCCTGGGAGGCGGCCGTCCGTGTCTGCCCTGCGACGCTGCACCCAGGCAGCACCATTCCCAGCCGTTGTTTTCCCACTCCCCTCCTCTAGCTGCTTACCGCAGACTCGGAGATTCTGCAGGAAGATGAATCATTTTTTGCCGCAGGAAACTAAACCATCCTCTGCTACCAGTTGTTGGAGTGGGAGACGGACCCGGAGTAACAATGAAATCTCAATGTGAGTATGGTCGTTCTCCTTTATTAGTCAGCAAAACAAGGTTTATATAGCAAAGCAGTTACAGCCTCTGATTGGTTAGTTATCTTAACCATATATAGTCAAAATAGCTACAACTTGCTGTGATTGGTGCAGAGCTGCATCTCGATGCGGAAGCGACGATAAGGCAGGAAGCAACAATGTGGCAGTCCCCCTGCTCCAGTGTTCCGTGTTCGCCACTCTACTTCTGTAGCAGTGTTCCGTGTTCGCTACTTTCAAGGTCTGTCTCCGTTACCAAGCCTGGGTTGCTCAACCGCACCAAACTATGTCCCCTCTCGTCCAGCCAGGACTCCACATACGCTGCGACTTCTTCAGTCTCGGATGGCGCAGGCAAGAGGAGTCCTTGCTTCTCGCTCTTCTGATACTCGGAGATCTCCTCTTTGAGCTGTTCATTCTTCAAAAGGAAAACATTTGCTTGTATTTTTGGTGAAGGTTCACCTTGCTGTCTTAGAGAATTAAATTCCCCTCAAATTCGCTGTAGATACGCTGCAGATTTATTAATATTAACCACTCAGCTTGAGGGATCGGTTGAGATCATGCGACTGCTCCAACCGGGCGGCCTCAGACTATTCAGAGAGCTAAAAGCAGTAAAAGGGGGAACGCTGCTATGTTCAAGGGTAAGCGATTTTTCTCCATTTATTTCAATTACTGATCACGCACATGTCGTACATTCCCTTTTACCGAACAGGACTGGGTGCAGAGGGGTAGACAATCACTGTTTCTGAGGATGCCTTTTGGCCTTTGCTGTTATTGATGGGATCAATAGAATACTGTTATTAGCAGGTAACTGTTCAAGTCACACACTCACTCACTCACTCACACACTCACTCACACTCGCTCTTGGCTACCAGTTGGAGCAGTAGCCGGGAAGCAAACCCCAGCCATCGACTCACAAGCACGGGGTCGTACCGCAGTGACTTCTGGCCTGGTGTTGGTGAAGACCCGCAGAGGGTGCTCACCTTCACCAGATGCAGGTACCATCCCGTGCTCTTCAAGCGTGGCCAGCAGCACCCACGGGTGCCAGCTGAGCCTCACTCAGTCGATGCCACGGACCTCGCATGAGTTCAGCAGAACACTGCCATCCCCACTTTATCATTTTTCACAGATTTAGCAGCACTGCTAGTCTCTGAAGCTACCAGCCCTCGCAAAGCGTTCACAGGCCACCTTCTCAGCACGCATTTTTCCTTTCTTCAGCCTCGTGCTATGCCTCCACCCACACCCACAGGCACCTGACGAGCCCGCTCACGCCACGCAGACGCCGAATCCTGCAGGGTTAAGGCTCAGTACACCAACTGGTGGAGCACATGGCAGGGATGGGGTCGGTCTCCCACAGACCACCAAGCCAGAGCCAGCTGGCCAGCCTGCTCCTCACCCTGCTGTCCGGAACTCACCGGCAGCAAAAAGACCTCAGGATGCAGAAATTCTGTGTCTCGTAACAAAGTACAGTTTCAGCTTCTACATACTAAAAATGGTGGGTTTCTAACTTCTGTGCCAACAGTTAAACTTCATTCCTAAGGAATAAAGGTAATTTGCTTTTAGCTTAACAACGTGGTTGGTTGGAAGCAGTCTCACTCTGGCTGTATTTTTTTTCTGTACAGAGAAAACAATATCTTACACTTCTCTGCAAATTTTTTGTGTCTATGTATTTCTCTCTTTATATGTAATAAAAACATAGGTATACACACAAAAGTGTATGTATACATAGCGACCGAAAGAAGCAGTGTGCTAAAGCAAATACAATGTTATCTGGAATTAAAAAAAAGTAAACTGAGCAGTACGAACTAAATTACATAATGTTTTTGCAGACCCAGAAACAGACTGTCCTGCAAATACAAGCTTTGAGATTACAGACGCGCTTAGATGCTATGCTAAGGAAGAACCAGCAACTTCTTTCAACGGAAGAAACAGAACTACATACTCAAATTTTTAAATCCTCAAATGTGAATAAATTATATTCAAGAAAGTAAGTTTTCAATATTATCATAAAGAGATGGGCATGGTACTGTCAGAGATACTTCTATTGATTTAAAAATACTCATTTTGATCCGAGAGACCAGCAAGACAGCTGCTGAGCTATCTGTGCTGGGGCAGCATACGTAATTATAGGCTGCCGGCAACCAATTACAGGCTGCTGAAGGACTGATATAAAGAATTGGAGCTAAGAACAGACACCAAATTTGTGCCAAATGACACTTTTTAATGGGAAACAGACTGTTGTGTTCATTCACTGTTGGCAATCTCGGTAAGGAACTATCTTGTTGATAAAGACTTCTGCATTTAGAGAATCCTAAATTCATTGCGTCAAACATTAATGGTAATGACAGTCACTTAAGAAAGCCAACACAAAATGAAAAGGAATAAGTTTATCTGCTACTGAGCAAATCAACGCAGCCACAATAAAAAGCCAAAGAGGCAGAGAACTATCAAAACATAAGCATAAATTAAAAATTGTTTAAAAATGGCTAGGTATTGGGGTTTAGACTAACTTATTTGTTGTCTTTAGTAACAGTCCCTAGGAAAAGATAGGAATGTTGCGTGCTCTGTTTGCTCGCTTAAATGTGTGCAGACGTTGGCCAGTAACAGCAAGCACCGAGCCAATCCTGCTCTCGTCTTTCAGGACTCTGCTGCAAGCCCTAAAGCACATACGCAGTGTGAGCCAGTGCAGCTCCCTCCGTTTGGCGAGGCATCGAACCCTTCCTGCACCAGAGGATGCTCTGAGAGCCGCCTTTTTTCAGGGCTGCAGTAACAGCAGCTGCCTTAAAGCACTCTTTGGATAATTATTCTGCCCATTTCCCAAAGTCTATTACTCCATGAGTCACACAACGTCAGAACCGCAGCTCTGGAAAGACTTGCTGCAGAAAAAGAGAGGGGAAATCAGAGCGGCGAGGCAGGTGAAGGAGCGAGGCGGATCGTCCAGAGTCAGCCCGGGGCTGTCGGCCACGCAGAGGCTCCTCGGTGCCGCAGGAGACCCGGCAGTGGGAGATGGGTACTCACCAAATCAAGGAACGCTTTCCTTTCCAAGTCAAGTGTTTGGACCCATGCTTGCAGCGCCAGGATTTCCTTGTCCAGTCTGCTGTTGTGCTCCATGGCCTTCTGTAGTTCAGTTTTGTCTGTACAGAACAGGAAAAACACCTGGTCACCAGCCCTGGTCTGGACTTTGACCTCCACCAAGCTCAGAGAGGAATAAGGGTTCACAGGAATAAGGGTTCCAAAATTGCACTGCCCTTATGCACAGGTGTACGTGTGCGACAGCAGAGAGAGGAGTTCCCCAGATGTATGGGAACATCTTCTCTTATTCAAATGGTAGAGGTTTATGTTTCTGGAGATCCAGGCTCAATAGCAGTGCTCTGTTTATTACAGCGGTCCCTCCATTGTTATTCCAGAGACTCAGTTTACCTCTAGAACATGGAAAATGCCTCACCTCGGATATTTAGGTACAGGTTTCACAAACAGCTAGGGTAAGTTTTGAAAAGCCCAAACAGCCATATTTCTTATTTTCATCACAAATTTCATAATTTGCTGCAAGCCAAAACACAGTCACAGTTCATGTATCAGTGCTGTGCTAGCACCTATGTTTACGAAATTGTCAGTACAGTAAAAATTGTGGTTGTATACCAACCCTCCAAGCCTGAATCAACAAACATCTGCAACCACCACACCAGTTAATGCAGACTATCCCATATTTCGAGTGCAAGAAATAGGAAAAGATGTATTAGGAGCAGACTGACAGAAATTTGTCCGCGTATACACTGGTATCCTAATCCTAAGCAGAACTAGCAAGAAGACAGTTTTCCTTATAGAAAAGGTGAACAAAGATTTTTCCCTTTTCA
>NW_027448761.1:0-24542 GCF_030867145.1 Opisthocomus hoazin
TCTACCAAATCTCAGAAAGGTAGCTCTAGAAAGAGCTACATCTGCTGCAAAGCTTCTTGATGATATTGATATAACCTTGACTTGCAGATGTGATTCATCAGAAATGTAATTACTAAACAAATTTCTGTCTGATGTTTAATTTTAATGAAATTTAAACATTTTGTGGAAATGTGCAATGTCTGAGGGTTTGGGATTTTTTGTAAGAAATGTCATTGTGTCTTGTATCTACAAAGTGTGGAAATGTTTTATCTGGGTTTCTTGTAAATTACAAGATATTAGTTTTCATACATCTTGTTAAATGCTGTCAAAATGTAATTAGTGAGATGTGATGTTTTACTAACTTTGGAAGTTTACAAGAATCAGAGCAAACCAACATGGTGGATTTTTGAGTTATGTCACTCAGAATGTAGCTGGTGATGGCAAGACACATTATTAGGCCAGTGACTGCAATCTCTGCAGCAACCCCAGCAACTACTTCTTTAAAGTCTATTTATAATTTATTGAGAAGATGCTTGTTCATGGGCATGAATTGTGTGGCGTTATTTTTAAATTTTCACTTCACAAGAATTTCATCACTTTATATTTGCAATTCAAATCAGAATTACTTTTTAATATGTTGGGGTTTCATATATGACAGGAATTCTGGTTCCTGATCAAATGTGTAGAAGCCCTGCTTTCTCTTTAAAGAGGCTGAATTTTATAATGCAGTGAAGAGAGCTGTAATCAAGTCTGGCTGTTCACAGGTTATTAAAGCTGTTAGTCACTGTGTCTGTATGAAAGAACAGTGGATGTATCATTAGAAAACTAAACTAGCAGCATAAATAGGTAGACCTTTTTGCCTTTTGCTTGTATCAATGAATGAGTCTGTAATTTCATTTCTAGACCCACACAGGGACTAAACGTGTTGCTCAATGGAATGAAGACAAATAGCCCTCCTAGCTCAAGGCTGAGGGCTTTCTGGCATGTTTTTTCTAATCTTTTGGTGGAATTTCCTGTGTTTCAGTTTGTGCCCATTGCCTCTTGTCCTGTCACTGGGCTCCACTGAGAAGAGCCTGGCTTCATCTTCTCTACACCCTCCCTTCAGGTATTTGTACAAATTGAGAAGATCGCCCCTGAGCCACGTCTTCTCCAGGCTAAAAGTTCCAACTCTCTCAGCTTCTCCACATATTAGAGATGCTCCAGTCTATTATTCATCTTTGTAGCCCTTCGCGAGACTCACTCCAGTATGTCCGTGTGTCTTGTACTGGGGAGCTCAGAACTGGACAACAGCACTCCAGATGCAGCCTCACCAGTGCTAAACAGAGGGGAAGGATCACCTCCATCAGGGTAATACAGCCCAGGACACCATTTACCTTCTTTGCCACAAGGGCACATTGCTGGCTTGTGGTCAGCTTGTTGTCCACTAGGACACCCAGATCCTTTTCTACAAAGTTGCTTTCCAGCCAGTCAGACCCTGAACTGTACTAGTGCCCAGGTTTACTCCTGCCCAAATGCATGACTTCGCACTTCTCTTTGTTGATCTTCATGAGGTTCCGCTTTCCAGTTCTCCAACCTGTCAAGGTCCCTCTGGATGGCAGCACAGTCATATGTTGTATCATCTGCAAATTTGTCAAGTGTGCATGCTGTCCCACTATCCAGGTCATTAATGAAGTTGTTAGACGGCAAAAGACTCAGTATCAACAGCTGGGATACGCCACTAGTGACTAGCTTCCAGATGGACTTTATGCCATTGATCGCAGCCCTCTAAGCCTGGCAGTTAAGCCAGTTTTCAGACCACCTCATTGTCAACTTAATCTAGCCCATCTGTGAGGAAGTTATGGGAGACAATGTCAAAAACCTTACAAAAGTCAAGATGAACAACATCTACTGCTCTCCCCTCCTTCACCAAACCAGTTACCTAATTGAAGAAGACTATGAGGCTAGTTAAGCATGATTTCCTCTTTGTAAATCCATGCTGAGTACTCCTGATCACCTTCTTGTCCTTCATGTGTGTGGAAATGGTTTCCAGACTGATTTGCTCTATCACTTTCCCAGGGACTGAGGTGAGGCTGAGCAGCCTGCAGTTTCCTGAGTCGTCCTTCTTGCCCTCCTTGAAGATAGGAATGACATTTGCTTTCCTCCAGTCTTTGGGCACTTCTCCCAGTCATAGAATCATAGAATCATAGAAAGTTTTGGGTTGGAAGGGACCCCTAGAGGTCATCTAGTCCAACCCCCCCGCAGCGAGCAGGGACACCACTAACTAGATCAGGTTGCTCAGAGCCCTGTCCAACCTGGTCTTGAATGTTTCCAGGGATGGGGCCTCCACTGCCTCTCTGGGCAACCCGTTCCAATGTTTCACAACCCTCATTGTAAAGAATTTCTTCCTTATATCCAGCCTAAACCTACCCTGTTTTAGTTTACAACCATTACCCCTCGTCCTGTCACTGCTGTCTCTACTAAAATGATCTTTCAAAGATTGTCAGAATTGGCCTTGCAAGTGACATCAGCCAACTCCCTCAGCACTTGTGGGTGCATCCCATCAGGGCCCATGGACTTGTTTATACCCAGTTTATTTTAAGGGTTCCCTAACTTGATTGTGCTCCACTGATGGTAAGTCTTCCTTGGACTAGGCTTTTCCTCTAGTGTCAGGGCCTGGGATTCCTGAAGGCAAGGCTCACTGGTGAAGACTGAGGCAAAGAAGGTGTTGAGAACATTAGCATTTTCTGTGTCCTTCCTCACAAGGGCTTCTGCCTGCAGGAGTCATTCTTATTACCCATTACATCCCTCACCAAATTCGTAATTGCATCCCTGCATGCTCAGACCATGGCTCTGTATTACTCCTGGGTCACCTGGTCCTCTTTCCACCTCTCTACTTTTTATGTTTTAGTTTGGTGAGAAGCTCCTTGTTCATCTGTGCAAGTCTGCTGCTGCCTTTACTTGTTTCCTGCTTGCTGAGATGGACTGTTCTTGAGCCTGAAGAAGGTGATCCTTGAAACATTTTATTTGACCTGCAATTGAATTTTTCTTGTCAAGTTAAAACCAAATTTTTACAGCGACTAATCCTAACTGTGATTTGGAGCATTTCTGAAAATCTGGGCAAGGCAATTAGCACCTTGGTAAAAATGAGCATTCAGGCGTGTAGACTATGTATCTGATTCAGGATTAATTTAAAACACTACAAGAGTTCTCAGGGATTTCCATGAGCACAGAATCAGGAAGTGGGCTGTGCTTGTGGTCCGTGAGGTCAGTTATGCTTGTGGTTGATGAGGTCAGTGTACCATTTGGGGAAGAATCAGTCTGTGGTACACGTAGAGCAATGGTAAGAAGGGAAGAAAATGGAGCCTGTAAGCTTTTTATGGGCATAGTAAAAAATGGTTATTGAACTTAATCTTAAGTATTTAGAGTTTAGCCTTTTCTGAAAAAGCTATCAAGGATTTTAATAAAAAATAAAAGCTTTTCCATTACATTTTTAACCATGTGCTAGCAATTAGAAAAGACTTATGAGCTGGATATAGAACCCCATATGAAAGCAAGAAAAGCCCCCAACCTCTAAACCGGAAAAATTCTCTGTTAAACTAGCTGAACTTTCACAGTAATTGCTAGGCAGCCCAATGGATTTGATTTTATCCGGCTTTTCTATAAAGAGTTTCTTACAAGAATATAACTATTAATGACATTTAATAAATTATTTCCAGGATTGGTTTTACTTTCAAGCAATTTAAGGGGGTGGTGTTGATGCAGTAATTTTGTAAGCAGAATATCTTCATTTTAGAGCACATTTATTAAACATTTTTCTGGAAAATACACCTTTTTATACATCAAAGTAAAAATTTGCAAAGTCATAATAAAGGGGCACAACGAGCAGTCACAGAATCACAGAATCACAGAGTGGTAGCGATTGGAAGGGACCTCTGTGGGTCATCTAGTCCAACCCCCCTGCCAAAGCAGGGTCACCTACAGCAGGCTGCACAGGACCTTGTCCAACAGGTCTTGAATATCTTCAGAGAAGGAGACTCCACAACCTCCCTGGGCAACCTGTTCCAGTGCTCCGTCACCCTCAGAGGGAAGAAGTTCTTCCTCATGTTCAGATGGAACTTCTGTGCTTCAGTTCGTGCCTGTTGCCCCTTGTCCTGTCGCTGGGCACCACTGGAAAGAGTCTGGCCTCATCCTCCTGACACCCACCCTTGAGATATTTATAAGCATTTATTAGGTCCCCTCTCAGCCTTCTCTTCTTCAGGCTAAACAAGCCCAGCTCCCTCAGCCTTTCCTCATAGGAGAGATGCTCCAGTCCCCTCATCATCCTCGTAGCCCTCCTCTGGACTGTCTGCAGTAGCTCCTCACCTTTCTTGAACTGGGGAGCCCAGAACTGGACAAAGTACTCCAGATGGGGCCTCACTAGGGCAGAGTAGAGGGGAAGGAGAACCTCCCTCGTCCTGCTGGCCACAGTCCTCTTGATGCATCCCAGGATCCCGTTGGCCTACTTGGCAACCAGGGCACACTGCTGGCTCATGGTCAATGACCACTCCGAGGTCCCTCTCCGCAGAGCTGCTGTCCAGCAGGTCCACCCCAAGCCTGTACTGATGTATGGGGTTGTTCCTCCTCAGGTGCAGGACCCTGCATTTGCCTTTGTTGAACCTCATCAGGTTCCTCTCTGCCCAACTTTCCAGCCTATCCAGGTCTCGCTGAATGGCAGCACAGCCTTCTGGTGTATCCACCACTCCTCCTAGTTTTGTGTCATCAGCAAACTTGCTGAGGGTACACTCTAACTCTTCATCCAGATCATTGATGAAGAAGTTAAACAAAACTGGGCCCAGTACTGTCACCTGGGAGGTAAACTCATATATATGCTCAGACTAAGTAAAACTCATATATATGATAAAATGTACAGAACTGCAAAGTGTGAAGGTATCTACATAAATATGCATACGCCCTCTTTACAAATTCTTTTTTTAAAAGTGTCTTGCTGAAAGCAACCCAACATATCTTCACAAAACAAGTGCTTTCATCTTTTTTATTGTTTGTTAATGTTTTCCTCAGCAAACAATACTTACAGAGGTATGTTTTATGTATTGATCCTTACCAGAAGGAGAGTTTTAAATCAATGCTAATTTTGAATTGTCAAGCTGCTGAATCTAAGAAGCATAACTGTAAGATATTAGTAGTCAATGGCTTTTGTGTTTTCTACTGATGTCACAGAGCAGGCTTTTCTTTATGGGATTTTTTGATGAAACAGCAGTTCCTAGCAGACAAACAACCTCAGCAGTGCATACTTTGTTCTGTCTATATATAAAGTGTGTGACATTCCAGGTGTATTTGTCAATTTGGCATATTCATTGAGCTACACATGACTAAAAGAGCATTCAGGAATTTTTAAAGTAGTATTAAACCGTGCTTCTCTGGAATTTTTGAGTAGTAAAATGTAAATATTTTCAAATGAAAATATTCTAATGAAGGTATCTCCACCTGAAGACATTTTTCTTAAAGGGATAAAATCCCTTGAAAGTAGGGAATGTTATAATTGTTACTGAAAGTCTGGGCAAAACTTTTTCAGGGCTTTGCAGCCTGTGAAACACTTGGGTTTTTCTCCTGTTTTTGAACGTACTAATTGATATGTATTTTGACCAATGGGGTTAAAATGATAGTCAATGTAATGTTATGAGTCTTTTAAACAGAATTCTTTTTGATCTCCACAATATTCATGTTTTAAAGGTATTTAAAGTTTTTGGCTGGAAACTCAAATACCTTGTTTCATGTTAATAAATCCAGTTGTCATTTAACTAGTGTCAAGTTTCAGTAGTTTCAGTTACAACTACAAATTTCAAAGAGCAATAATAAAGAAAATAGGGAAAAATGTTTTTGATGTTTGCAGAGCAGAGGGAATTTTCTGCGAGGCCCTAGAGCCAGGAAATCCTGCAGCTTATGTAGTTCTGCCTCACTGTAACAGCAGAAGCTGAGTAGCTGAATCATTCACCCATATCCTGAAGATGGGCTCAACGCCATCCAAGAGGGATGTAGCCCTCCTTGGGGGCTACAGCAGCGTCCAGAAGGCAGCCCTTCAGCTGTTTCACACATGAGAGGAGGCGAGGTGCTTTCCTTCGGAGATCTCCAGCACATGGCTTGGCGTTCATGTTGTGCATTGGATGGGAGGATTTAAGCCTAATTAAACAGTAGTTGTTGACTTGCATGTTCTGTAATAGGCATGACACCACTTGGTACTTAGTTGTGGTCTAGCATCAAACAGCTCCCTTCAGCTGCAGATCTGAGGCACAGCTCAGAGAATAATTACGTTCGCCTGCGATGAGCTGGGGACTGGCTGACAGAAGAAGCAGCATTAGCGAGGGTGGAGACTGCCAGTATCAATAATGATTATATGTGCTGCTTCTGCCTGTGATGGACTGCCAGCTTGTAAGTGCTGAACAATTGACTGACCTTGGACAAACCCTTCCCAATAATGATACAGCGTTTGTTTTAATGTGAAGGTGACAAGAAGGAAAAGATCACAGTGTATCTTTCTTTCATGCAGTCCCTCATCTCCAAAATGGATGCATCTCATGTGAGTTTAATAATTCATTTCATATGCAAAGCCTCTTTCTCTGGCATTAAGAACATCTTCATTTCAAAGCTTAGCAAAGTTAAAGAAGACTGAAGGCTGGAGTCGGGGAAGAAAGATAGTTCTTATACCTGGCAGTAGCTGTCACCTGCTTAGAGATAATAAAAATATCCTCTGAAGTTTAAAACTGTATTTTATCTTAGCTTAGGTAACTGCAAACTTTTTTATTTGAATCCATTTTTTTTATTGAGACCAGTCAGTTCATTGGGGTAAATTGCCTGTTTTATTAAAGAAAAAGTATAAAATATTGGCAAAATATTTGAGGTAAAATTGTGAACCAGAGCTAATCTTTTTTGCAGTTTTGAGAGTTTTCTTTTACTCTGAAGTGTGGACCACCTGCAACAGTGTTTGCTTAAAACCTTTCTAAGCAGAAGAACAAAGTCCAGGATTGACAAAACTGAAGAAAGCTAGCTGCAAAATATAAGCTGCCCCGTGAACTGGGGCAGGAAACCCATATAACAAGCTACTCAAACCCCCTGCGCTTTCAGTCTCAGGATTCCTTCAAAACCCTGAAAATTGGCACAGCTTTAGTATAATTTTTCAAAAGCTCGTGCATCTATCCTCATAAATGTTTAATTTCTTTTTTCATCATTGCTTCTCAGTTAGTCAACACAAGAAAGCATTTCTTCAGGTACAGTCTGTGGGACACTGGATAAATCTTCAGCCCTGCTCTCTCTTTTTATAACATTATTTCTTTTGGATACCTTTTTCTTAACTAGAAAAAAATGGTAGTTTCCAGCCCATGATCCCAGCAAGAGCACCAAAGTTCAGTGTTTGTCACTGTCACAGTATGAAAGATAATGCCATCTTGAATAGGAAATCATGCTACCAACTACTTTCAGAAGGGCAAAGCATCATATCACCTGATACAAATCTAATGGCTTTCAGTAAAAAGTCCACTTTTTTCAGCACGTTTTTCTGGTGAGATGTTTCTGAGGGCTGAAGCTGAGTAAGATGAGCTTTTGCAGTGGAGTACAGCAGCCATGTGACTTGGCTGCTGAGAAACTCAGCTGCTACTGTCTAACTTATTTTATGGAGGACTTTTACCACCCTTATTTTGAACACCTTATAGAAAAGGGTTTTTTCGTTGTGAAAGCCTGAATTCTTATATTAATCAATTGTGAAGAAATTAGTTTTAGGCATGGAGTGCCTTTGGTTTCCGAAACAGTTTAACAGATGTGTAGCCAAATGAACAAAGAAGAAATGGGAAGCTACAGAGCTTGCACTCTTTGAAGAAGCGTAGGGAAGCTGATTTACCCGTGAGTCATGGAAATTAGAGGCCATGCAAAAGAAATCTTGCTCTCTTTGAGATTTTCATGCTTGTCCCAGATACACGGTGCAGCTGTGGTCATGGTCAGGCTGCAGAAGCTGAGTATGGCCTGTCTCTGAGTATGTCCAATCCCTGCAGCATTCAGTGGGAGCTATGTGCCTGGGTAGGAAGGCATGAAGTTTCACTGTGATTCAGTTCACTGCAATTGTTTTAGTGAAGTTAAGAGGAGATTCGGCTCAAATATTCTCAGCTTGAAAGCAGTGTTGTTTGGAAGTGGAAATTGGAAACTGTCTTGTAAAGCATGATGCTTTATATATTAAGAGAAATATGACTTTTTATTACTTCAGTGCCACGTTTTTAAAGTTTTGTTGGTGTTACGTGTTGCATAATATTAATGGAAGAGTTTACAGAGGTTTAGTAAGTGTATTTGGGCACTTGCTTATTGTCACACATCTTCCCTCTTACTTTAATACAGAAAAGAGCCAGAAATCTCCCTCTTTCTTTCAGTCCTGTTTTCACATTTATGTAGGAGACTGCTTGCAACATCTAAGTATTCTGGTTTGAGAGACCTTAGGCTGTTGCCCCAGGACCGATGTAGAGTTGTGACCTTCAACCTGTGAGCTGTCCTGGCGGGGACAAGGAGAACAAAGCAAGGGCAGTCCAAGCAGCAGGTCCGACTGGCTGCTCTGCTGGGAACATCCTTGCAGACAGTGGGACGGTGGTGCCAAGGCCACCAGGCAAACTGTGCCGGGTCGGAGCCGCGGACCTGGCCCAACCCAGGAGACCGTGCATGGCTCTCGCCGGCATTTGGGCCTGCCTGTGTGAGGAGAGCTTACGGCCAGCGAGGGCACAGCCAGTGAGCTGCTGCAGGCTGGAAACCACCGTGTGTGTGTGTGGCTTGTACTTGGGTTGGGTTTCTTAGTTATTTTTTTTTAATATTACAGAATAATCATAAATTTACAGATCCACAGTTGTGTTATTAGGAACCCAAGAACAACTGTTTTGCAGCTGAAAAAACCTCTTTGTACCTGATGTGCAGCTTATCAAGATGCTGTGTGTTTGTGGGCAGTGCCTGTCTCCCAGTGTGCTTGCAGAGCACCGAGGTTAAGTCTGGCTGGCTGCCACGTCGTGTCAGGCTGTCCCTTCACTCCTTCCCTTCATGTCTCGGAGTTTTGATCTGTCAAATCCCTGAGCATTTGACAAGCCACGTTTGATTCCTCAGCCGGTCCAAAAGAGGGTATTCTGAAATAATGTTTATTGGGAATACTTTTGTGCTACTCTGTTTCAGTTTAGTTTGTGGGGTTAATAGAGCACGAGATATGAAATTACAATCTATATATTTACACATTTGAAGTAGTGGACCAACAGTTTAAAAATGGTTTCAAAATGAGTTCAGTGATCTCAGCAGCTCAGATTTTTTTCACAAGTCTGAGATAATTAACATTTTCCTTAAAGCTTCTTTTTATAGTCATGTGACAAAGCACATCCTTTTTAAAAAAAAAGTTTCATTTTCTATGTCATTGTTTCAGAGAAAAGCTTGAAAACATAAGCTGTTGATATTCAGAAAGCAGAAGACAAGAAGTAACAGCAAGCCCTGAAGACTAAAATTTATGAGTTCTCCAATGCATTGGTATCATCTCTCTCAGAACTACACTGGAACTTACATTTTCCGATAAATCCTTTTCTTTTCTTTTTAGAGGAATTTTCCCCTGTTACTTTCCATCCACTCCCAGTAACAGTGTGGTCACATTTTGATAAATAAAAAGATCAACTGGAAGATTCTGGAATTATTCCAGATTTGGAATATTATTTCTCATTCCTGTTTATTCCTTCCCAAGATAAGCATCTAAAAAGTAACATTCCATGTACTCTATGAATCACCTTGCCAACACCACAAATACAGTAGAATTGTATTTGTAGTACATGAGGTAAATAATACTGTGTGGTCCATCCTACAAGGAAGTTTCTGAACATTTAAGAAGGGAAAAAAGTTAATATGCATACATTTTGCTGGCACACCTGTGTTTCAGGTGTTGATCAAGGGACTTAGGAGGGACCTCTTCAGAGTTTCTGACTCTACTACAAGAAGAAATATATTGCAAGTTACATGAGTGGATTTGAACTTGATTTGTGAGGTCTCCAACTCTGGTTTTGATTATATTTGTGCAAAAAATGTCTGCTTATGAGGTTCAGAGGAAGGGTAATTCTGTGGATACTGTTCATATAGTGTGAATTAGCAACAGAAGCAGGTGGCCTTACCACTGCCAGTACATGAAACATCTAGAGAACAACAGTACAAGAACAGAACCAACAGAGAAAAACATGAAAATGCTGGAGAGGGAGTGGGGGATGGAGGCCTGGCAGAAGGAGAAACTCAGCACAAGAAGTTGCACTGCTGAAAAGCTTAAGGATAAAATAGAAAACCTTCCTGGACTGTGGCAGCTCTTCTCTTAATCCACAGACCAGAAAGTGATTTTTAAATGAGTCTTTCTTCACTGAAGCCCACTAAGAAAATTTTTTCAATTTTTTACTCATTTAGGCCTTCCTTAGTAGTTACATTACACGCTTTTGGCAGATGGTATTTTATTGATCACGACTGGTGTGTTTCCATCTGGGAGTGCATCTTTATGGACCAGCCATCAGATTACTTTTTGTCTCTGGTTTTCTTTTGGATCTGCTACTTTTCTTTCCAAAAATTGGTTGAATTTGTCATAGACATAAAGACAAGAGTAGATCCCTTAATAAACACAAGAATTATGTAAAAAAAAACAAAAACAAAACAACAAAAAAAAAGAAGCAAAGAGAAAAATATTATAAAACGTGGCCAAACTTGAGTTATTTCTGGAAAATAAGTAGTTTTGTATGACATGGACATCTCCTTGAAATAGAAAATTGAACAAAAAGGCTGGAAATGCTATTGCAGATGTCTAAGGATTATTTGAGTCTCACATTCTAATCCTCTTTTTCCTAAAAGTAATGGTTTCTAAATATAAAATAATAGTAACAATAATAATAAATCAGCTTTCCCACCTTTGATTTGCTCAGTCTTTTGAATAAGCAAATGAACTGGGAAGGAGGAAGGGATTAGAACTGGTTATAATTTTCACTGGAGAGTTGTCTGAGGGGACATCTGCCTTACTGAAACCTGTTTATTTTGAGGTAACATTTTACAGGAAAAAGTCTAAAAATATTCTATCAGGCCATCTAGATATAGTACTTAGTATTTATTTCATTGTATTTTAAATGTATTACTTAATACATTCGGCATTTCAGTATTCACACAAAGATTTGACTGCATGGAAATGAAGTATTTGAATGTCTTTCTGTGAAACAAACATTTCTTTGAGGTTTTATTAGCTAGGAGGTCTGGATACTTCAGCCCTCTTCCTGGTATGATATATAGAAAGTATCACTATCATAGTTTCTTGATAAGCAAAATGCCATTTTCCAACTACCATTAACTAGAAGCGAGAATTCTTCATAATAATAATGGATAAATTTCCACGTGAGCATAATTAATGACATGTTTTATCATTTTAGTGTATTTGAATTTATTCCTTTTACATACAGCACATGCCCTTAGATTGTTCCAAGTTCTGAACAGCTGACTCTCAGCTCTAAGGGGAAAACTGAGTACATTATTTAAAATACAGTTCAGTATAACTGCCAGAGAACATTCCTGATTTTCTTTAATAATCTATAAAAGCTGGAGGTTAATAAATGGAGGAGCATGAGAACAAGAAGGGGGTAAACTAAGGGTAGAAAAAAGAGGCTGAGAATTTTATAAATTGGAATTTATAAGTTGAGAGTAGCAACACCAATCCATTAATTGAATAAAATCTTAGGTGTGTAAAAGCAGTATATTTTTATGGCTTTGTTAAGAGGTTTTAAAGATGTATTTTGCTCTCCCTTTCATAAATTAGTCTTGAAAATGTCTTCCTGTTCATGAAAGCAGAAATTCTCAAAATCTGTCTCTGGGCATCATGCCATTTTGTGGTACTAATAGATCCTTCTGTTCTGACAGGAGGAGTTTTAAATAAATGTCCGCTCAATGAGCAGCTGTCTGAAACAGGCTGATCCAGCCTCTGTCTTTGGGTCAAATTCTCACTTTCTCTGCTGCAAAACAAAATACAAAAAATAAAGAACTAAAGTCCAATGGGGTGCATTCAGTTAGCATGGAGGAATTTCAAAGTGTCATGAAAAGCTGGATCTGCATCTCAGCAGCACATAGAGTATGGAAAGATGTTCTTGCTGATTGCTGCAGGAGAGCTTTAGAGCTGTGGAGGATCCTTGTCGACTTTAATAGGCTTTGAATACATTACTGACTAACCTGGCTTGCTAGCAACTGATACTTAAACTGCCTGATGCCCCTGACACACCTTCATCTCTTCCGTGCATATAGATCAAGAGACAAAATCAGTGGAGAAAACTAATACTAGTGTAGTCAAAAAGCAAAAATAGCAGAGCAATATAGTGATGTGTTCAACTTCTCTCTTAAAGAGTATCTTCAGATAAAATTACGAACATATCACACATGCCCAAGTTCAGTGAATATTTTCCATAAAAAGTTGTGGAAATGAGGGAAGAGGAAGAGCTGGATAAGATGTGGGAAACAAATTAATCCTTCATGACATAGCTCATCATATGTTACAAGGAATTATAGTATGTGTTTGGTAGGTTGCAGAAGAAAATAAAGACCGCGGTTGCTGTCTCTGGCTGTTGAACAAAGTGAGCCTGCAAGGTTCAACTTTTAGTCACAAGTAATCAACACACTGTCTTCTTACCAACACATCTTGTTATCTGTTCTGATAGAGAAGGGTCTAAGCTTTTATAGTAGATCGCATACTGAACTTGACAGCATCATTCTGATAAAGAAAGAAAAAAGGGAAGAGCTGTAATGAGTACATTTGGCAAGACTTGCATTGTCAAGGCCTCGAAAAGAAAGCTTTTTTTTTTTGATCGATTGGTTGGTTTGACCTTATGGGTGAGCCAAGTCTGGGCAGGACCATAAACACATAATGTTTCTGACCCTTCAATTTATAATACCTTCAGTTTTCCTTTACTGCTCTGTGTTCAAGACAGGTGTTCCAGCTTCAGCACTTCTACTGATCCTAGAAAAAATGTGTGATTCATCATAACCTGAGGGTATTAATCAATTTTTTTCTCACATGTTCAGAGACACAGAAGTAAAGATGTGCCTGAGCCAACATTTATTTATTTATCTATTCATTTATCTACTTGTTCTCCATCTTTACAAGTGGTATTTTAATCCTGTGAAACATCTGTCTTGAGTTGGCTTGTGAGAGAGTAGAACTCTGTGGGACACTAAAGTCTCTTAAGAGCAAAATGTAGGTTTTCTATCACCTCTCACACTGTATGCAAGGTGTGTTATTAGAATAGCTAGGAAGACTTTAAAAAAAAAAAAGGCTAGAACACAGTGCTATTAGAAAGAATAGAGAGCAAGAGGTATGTCACGTGCTAAGCCTCCTCATACTCTGAAGAGCATGGTCTTAAAAATAGGTCAGAAGACAGGAAAAAGCAAGATTGCTGACCAGTGTCAAAAACATCACAGACCAATTCCAGACCACTGAAGTTTCAGCAGCTTGCTGAAAAAAAACTTGCTATGTAGCTGTCAGTACTGCTCTGTCTCTCCTGGGGAGTTCAAGTTGACTGCTTGCCATGGCCACAAAAGGCCAGCTTATCCTGCATCTTTCTGATCCCTCTTCATAGTTGTATTGATGCCTTCTCATTAGAGAAAGTCATAATGGGAATTATAATGAAAGGAAAAAGGGTAGAGAAGCTGTATCACCATCCAGGCTGATGTTATCTGATAAACACTTCATCTGATTGTGGTCACACCTTAGGACACCCTAAGATAGAACAACACACCGACATTGGTGTGCTAGCAGTTGTCTTTTGGTCTCAGTGATTTAGTAAAATTTCCCTGTTGAAAACTGCTCAGTAAGTTCAAACCATTATTATAAACATTGAAGATGTTTTTGAACTCTTAAAAATTATTGAGGAGGTCCTTAGAAAAATGCCACTGAGTACCAGTAAAAGGTTTTGTGGAGGAGAACCCAGAAAATATTGTGAGACTGTTATTGTTCTCATAAAATGAAACAGGGCTGATATTGATTGTTTACATATTGCTTTCCCCCATATCCTGGTATATGCAAGAAGGCAGAAGAATTTCAGGGAGGTAAGTGAATCTACTAGTTCTGCATGAAATGCACCCACATGAATGTTTGATACATGCAGCCTTTAAATGCATTGCCATGCATTTAAATTCACACTTCTTAATTATCAAAGTTTTCATCTTGGATCTGCAGTCGAATGGCTGAACAGTTTGATTAATCACTGCAGTCCTAACTGGTCAGAAGTTAGCTGCTGTTTTGAATTAGGTGTCTTGTATCTCTCACGAAGTACCATGGTAGGGTGATGTAGTTCCCACAGGATCCTCTCTTACAGATTTAAGACCACCAGAGGCCTGGTCAGACCAGAAAGGCTTATTCTAGAAGTGTTAGGAGCTTGGGCAGCCTGAAATAGCCATTATGGTTAGCTCAGTTCAGAAGAGGTTATCTGTTGCATGAAGTCACTTAAACAAAATAGACTAAATAATAATCTTTAAAAGGATTAAGTAATTTCAACTGCAAAACAGGGCTCCTAACTGCTCAGCTAGAGAGACTAAGCCAAGGCAAGGTTATCTAAGAAGGTGTCTCGTTGTGTGCGATTGAAGCCATTCAAATTGTCTCATATTGAGTTAAGCATCCTTCAAGATGGAAAAAAAAAGAGAGTACTAGATGAACATATTTCAGCAACAAGTTTTTGTAATTCAAGGCTAAGGTAATAAAACAGATTCTTTGCTTCATAATGTGGAATTTGCATATCTCATGTTATGCAGCATCTCTGTGTAGCCAAAGGTCAAACAGCTAAGCTTGTGTCAACTTTCTTTGCCAACAGTAATAACACTCAGTGTCTGTTAGGCATAATAGCCGTGTATACTGTGATTCATTTCTAAAGATTTTTATTTCATGATGCTTTAAATATGAAGCTCTTTTCATAGTCATACTTTTCATTTGTAGTAGCAAGACTGCACTTTTCATTGGTGGGGCAAGAATGAGAGAGAAAGTAACAAGGTTTATCTGTATTTATTTCCTTAAATTTTTTGTACTTTGGTAAACCCCCAATATCTTCTGAATATTTCCATTTGTCAAATAATAAAAAGGGCCTGTTTCTTCGTTCTAGGTGTCTTTGGCAAATATGCTGCATCAGAGAAAGAAAGAAGTGCATGGCAGATAATACTAAATAACCAGAAAACACAAAAAGAGCTGTGTTTCTGATTTTTCCCTTCATTAGCCCTGATAATGTTCTTGAGTGTCTTGAAATATGAATAGAGCAGTCTGAATAGCAGTAGCCAATATTACCACTTTACTTATATTGTGTCAAGATGCAAGAAAAAGCGTTTCAAAAATTGAGAACTCTGAAGGAACCAGGGAAGCAAAAAAGTATTGTTTTATTATTATGTGTGGTGACAAACTAGAGTCTGAAGCCTCTCAAGGGAAGAGATAAGTGAATCTGGGCCCCCACACCCCTCATGAGTGTTGTAGCTTCATCGCTGCTTGGTAGGAAGCGTTCTCTTCCTCACCTGAAAAGGAAAATTTGTGAACAGTGCCTTGAGCTGCACCTTCCTTTCTAAAGCCTTGCTATTGTTAAAAATATCTGAAATGGAAACCATGGAGAAAATGTGGTGGTTTTAAGCCATTTTTAATCTTTGTGTTTACACCATAACTGCGGAGTCCCTCATTTGACACAACAGCAGCAGCCCCTACTCTTGTTCCCTCACTTCTGCAGAGCTCAGGTGTAACACGTTGCTGTGGGAAAAGGCCAGGGCTTCCTAAATGCGTGCTGCCTCGCTTCTCCTTCCTGACCGTGGCTCCCTCCGAGTTGGTAGCATTCATCCTTCACCAATGCCTAGCTTGGGTCAGTGTTTTCTTTTAACCTTGTCTAAGTCTGTCTTCAGAGACAGTTCTCTAGTTCGCTGTAGAGCTTGATTTACAGCTTGAGGCAGCGAGTGGTATACATAAAAATTGCTCATGTCTTGAAATACTTCAGCTCTTCTGAACTGAATCTGAAATACTGATTCTGACTGATTTATGATGTTATAGCTTATTGAAGCTGATGTAATACCATGAGTGGTTAATTCTTTCTGAAGCACACTACCTACAGTCTTTAGCAGGAAGCAAAAACTAGCATAAATTACTTTATAATATTCCTATTTTCTGCCTTAAGTTTCTCTTCTAGTCTTCTGTTTAGTAGATCTGCACACTGGACTTGCAATGGATTAAAATACCTATCCTGTGCTTACAAAATTACAGATATTCAGTCTTTATCAAACACACTATCGTATTACTCATCACCCCCACGACTTGGAGAGCACACAATATTTTCGGTGCGGTGGATTTCAGAAGCTCATAGGAATGAGGAATGTAATGACAACTTGCCAAAAGTTAATTTGTGCCAGCCAACACTGCAGCATGTTCTGCTTATAAAAACACTGGTACTGTCTTACAGAAGTTATTGCTAAGTGTCTCACAGCAATGGCTGTACTTTAAGAAGTAGTGGAATCTCATTTTTATTGAACAAACTCTTGAGAAGTGAGACTGGGACTGTAACATCATTGCTCAAACCTGTGTGTGGAGAGTGTGCAGCATTGTGGCAAGATAGCCATTTTTTGCTCTCATCCCTTCGCTATCTGTGAAATGTTACGTATGTTCACACATCTCACTATCTCACAAACCTCGCCAATGAGCTTAAAGAGACCTGAGCCTGTCACATTCAGGCAGAAAAGATGGCCACATGAAGGAAAATGTGTCAGCAGGTCACTTTTTGGTCCTCACAAGTACAGTGAGTGATGTAAAGCAGAGTTAATGCTGTGACCTTGCAGGAGGGTTGATAAAAATGGCAGTAAAAAAGTTAAAGAATTCAGGCATTCCTGAAATGTTTCGCTAAAGCTCTCTTTTGTGAGATTTATTAAAACAACATTTACCTGTTTAAAAATCTTGGGACAAGTCCTGGTATAATTCAGTTTAGGATAAGGTCCAAGAATCCTGAGTGCTTTTCAATATTGACTGCATGCTTCCTTATGATTAAGGCATCAAATCAAGGAAATTTCAAAGCAGTTGTTAGAATTCATTGTAGCAGCCTTATTACCTCTGTTTCCTGAATGACACTGTTTGTTCCTTCCATGGTGGCTATTACTATAACATTACCCAGCAGAGACCCAGTGTGAGAATGTAAAACAAATGGCAAAGCATCCTTTCAGGCTATCAGAAAAATGTGAATATCAATAAACCCAAAATTTCACTAAGGAAAACACTGTTCTGTTAATAATAATAGCTAGAGCTTATTTTACCAACTTTCAATATTTCTGAATGTTACAGATACAGAATGGAAAAACTGAGTGTATTTTTTCCTTGATCCATCACTAGTCAACATCATGCCTTAGAATTTGCTGTCTGGAAATTTTTCTTTTTGTATTATCATATTTCTTGGTTTAGTTAAATGAACTTGTGGTATATCCTGTATTGCTGTGATGGGCAACTTTTGTGGAGCCTTAGAGAGCGGGATACAAAGGCTGCACAAGAGCAGACACAGAGCATCCACACTACTTCGTACACTGGCAGCCACAGCCCTGGTTCAGAGATTGTCAGAGAAAAGATGTCCAACGGGTATTATCAGGCAGGGAAAACCTGGACTACAAATGAATGCGCTGCCTTGGGCACCAAAGTGTTTCACCAACAAAGAGATTCCAGAAATGTTATGTTAAAAGGACTGCCAATGTAAAACCTGTAGGAAGGTAGAGTAAAACCAGTGGGTACTGAAGTGCGAGGTTTGAGCACATGATTACCCATTCTTCTTCACTTAATGCAGGCACGCTGAACTTTGAAACAGAACAGATTTATATCCTAGCAAGGCTTTAGATTGGGATCTGTCATCTTAGGGAGAAAAAGAAAGAAACTGGCTGGGTTTTCAGACGATGTTAAAGGATTCTCTTGAAGCTGTGGGAGAGATTTCCTCCTGTGGAAGCCACATTTGGATTTATCTTTATATTCAGCTTGGTTTTGGTGCAAATTGTTTGTCTCCATTGGTGTGCAGCTCCCCTCAGGGGAAAACAAAAACAATCTACAGAACTGCGGAACCATTAGAAAGCTGTAAGACCATCAAGTAGTACTGGTGACTGGATGTTATAGAGAAGTTATTTGAGGGAAGAATTGTACCTAAGTGCAGACCTGATGGCAGTATCATAGTCTCCTCTGGCTGAGCAGAAGACGAGAAGGGTTTTCCTCCTACTGTGTTAAAGTGATCAGAAAGTTGTTGCTGACTCAAATAAGTAACTAAGTAAGGAAAGAGAAGAAGAAAGAAAGAAAGAAAGAAAGAAAGAAAGAAAGAAAGAAAGAAAGAAAGAAAGAAAGAAAGAAAGAAAGAAAGAAAGAAAGAAAGAAAGAAAGAAAGAAAGAAAGAAAGAAAGAAAGAAAGAAAGAAAGAAAGAAGAAAGAAAGAGAAGAAAGAAAGAAAGAAAGAAAGAAAGAAAGAGAAAGAAAGAAAGAAAGAAAGAAAGAAAGAAAGAAAGAAAGAAAGAAAGAAGAAAGAAGGAAAGAAGGAAAGAAAGAAAGAAAGAAAGAAAGAAAGAAAGAAAGAAAGAAAGAAAGAAAGAAAGAAGAAAGAAAGAAAGAGAAAGGAAGGAAGGAAGGAAGGAAGAAGAAAGAAAGAAAGAAAGAAAGAAAGAAAGAAAGAAAGAAAGAAAGAAAGAAAGAAAGAAAGAAAGAAAGAAAGAAAGAAAGAAAGAAAGAAAGAAAGAAAGAAAGAAAGAAAGAAAGAAAGAAAGAAGGAAAGAAGGAAAGAAAGAAAGAAAGAAAGAAAGAAAGAAAGAAAGAAAGAAAGAAAGAAAGAAAGAAAGAAAGAAAGAAGAAGAGAAAGGAAGGAAGGAAGGAAGGAAGAAGAAAGAAAGAAAGAAGAAAGAAAGAAAGAAAGAAAGAAAGAAAGAAAGAAAGAAAGAAAGAAAGAAAGAAAGAAAGAAGAAAGAAAGAAAGAAAGAAAGAAAGAAAGAAAGAAAGAAAGAAAGAAAGAAAGAAAGAAAGAAAGAAAGAAAGAAAGAGTTCATGCAAAGTCAGTGCTCAATTAGTCTTCTTGACTTGAAAACATAAGACTTACTGCCCCATCTTACATTTTCTAAGTCCCCATGACTGTAGCTTTGAGACAAAGAAAGAGTTTTATGCTCTGCCTCATAGCAGCAGTCTGTGGAGAGTTAAAAATACCAGAAAACAAGCAGTAGTAAAGCTTTCCCATGCTGACTTCAAGGAATTGTGCATAGCAGGCTCCATTAAACAAAGGACAGAGCCACTTTTATAATAAAGCAGAAAACAGGCCTGTATGTTACATTCAGGGTTCTAACAGCTACCAGGAGAATTCATGTGTTTTTGTAGTACAAGTTTCTCTTGCATTTAGTCCTTAAGATGACAGAATCATAAGCAGAAGTTGTTCTGCTGGACTGAGAAAAACCTTGGAAGATAAAGCCTTTAGAGGTAAAATGCAAGTATCACGTAAATACGTACTTTCAGGGATGACTGTGTTGTTCTCACAGAAATCTCTGTGGGCTCATGTCATCCAGCACTCTGGAGATGCAGTTTGAATGCTGCTTCCATGAGGTGTGCAAAACCGCTGCCTTTTTAAGAAAGCCTCCCCTTTCATCTTTCATGTTGCTGGTTTTATGGTTTGAAAAATCATTCTGGAATTATTTCCTCTGCTGAGAGTATGACTTGGGCTCATGGAAGAAAAAAAGGATGGACAGACAGATAGACACACACACCCCCCCTCCTAGCTCAAAAAAGAAATCTCGTAACAATAGCAAACAGTACATTGAATGTATATTACCTGGAGCTTATTTGAATATTAGACAGTTTTCAGTCTAACAAGCAGTTAATTGAAATTGAATTGTACCTGTAACTAAAATAGTTATACTAAAAGTGAGTCAGCCAGCGGGCATGTGCAACTTCCCCTCTCTTACACTACTCCTAAGAAATAAAAAAAAAAGGCAAAGTATTCCTCATTATGGTGTTTCAAAATGAGGAGCTGCTTCTTTCAGAATATGCTGCTCATTTTATTCAGAACAAAGACTTCTAAATTCCCTCACTGTGTAAAAAGAGAGCTTGAATTAGCTGCTTTAAAGACGTGGGAGATGGGACGTCAAAGAGCCTTCTGTTCATTAAGATAAACACCGAATATGTGTTTCATGTTTGGTTTTGGTATAACATTCTGAGTCGAGGATTAAGCAGTTGCTTCCCACAGTCTTAAACTACTGAGATGTTGTGGGAGAAGGAGGAGAATAAAAGGAATTAAGCTATTATACAAAGAGTTAGTGTTGAGAGAGTATTACTCCTATTAATCTCTATTACTCCTTGAATTCTGCATGAATTTAGTAGTATTGAGAGTGTAAATACGACTATCCATTTTGGACACACAGAAAGTACATAATTAACTTGCAGGAGTCCATCTAAACTTTCAAACTGGAAATTGATCGTGTGAGAACTACTGGAGAGTCCAGCGGAGGGCTACAAAGATGATTAGAGGACTGGAACATCTCTCCTACGAGGAAAGGCTGAGGGAGCTGGGCTTGTTTAGCCTGAAGAAGAGAAGGCTGAGATGGAATCTTATAAATGCTTGTAAATATCTCAAGGATGGAAGTCAAGAGGATGGGGCCAGACTCTTTTCAGTGGTGCCCAGCGACAGGACGAGGGGCAACGGGCACAAACTGAAGCATAGGAAGTTCTACCTGAACACGAGGAAGAACTTCTTCACTTTGAGGGTGACGGAGCCCTGGAACAGGCTGCCCAGGGACGTTGTGGGGTCTCCTTCTCTGGAGATATTCAAAACCTACCTGGATGCTGTCCTGTGCAGCCTGCTCTAGCTGACCCTGCTTTGGCAGGGGAGTTGGGCAAGATGATCCCCGGAGGTCCGTTCCACTCCCTACCGTTGTGTAGTTCTGTGATTCTGTGATTCTGTGAGGTGGACTGTTACAACTTAATTGTGTACTTTCAAACAAAACTATGTAGTTTTCAACAAAAAAATTACACTGTTTCATAAATGAAATTTCCATATTATGTAATTGTTGTGGTTTAACTGCAGCTGGCAACTAAGCACCACATAGCTGCTCGCTCACTCTCCCCACACTGGTGGGTTGGGGGAGAGAATTGGAAGGGTATAAGTGAGAAAACCCATGGGCTGAGATAAAGACAGTTTAATAGGTAAAGCAAAAGCTTTTTAAATTTTTTTCATATATTTTTTCCTCTAGGCAAGTGCTACTCCTCACTCTGGGAGACAGGCAGTAGCTAGATTTGGTCTGATTTAGGACAGTTGTTCTTCTCATTTAGGGGGAAAAAACCACCAGGAGCATGTGTGTTTAATATTTTATTGTTGAATGTAGGAGTCCTACCAGAGGATGAATGATCAAGGTTTGTTGTTAAGTTTACTGTATTTCTCCTCATTATTTTCTCTTCTAATATTGTATTTATAGCATTTCAGGATTACCTTTTGGGGTCAGGGGGTCAAATCATCATGAATATTTCATTTTCGTGTTTGTAATGTTTTGTTTGAAGCAGGATTGCTAAAAAATATCAGTGGTTAGATCCATGGTTTAACGTGCTTTTAAGCCAAAGCACGCAAATTTGCAAAGGAGGTCTATGAAGCTACCATTACCAAGTTCATCCTCAAGGGATGTTCTTGGGGAGAATAACAGTAAGTAGCTGACAGACTTCAGTCAAAGACATTCAGTTCTATCCAGAAGAGAACACCAAAAAAAGCTCAGAAATGAATATTAATGTACACTCCTCAGAGGAAGTGAAGAAAGGGCTCCAAATGTTTGACAGGATTTACAGGTTCCATGGCTTCATTAGCACATTGACTCACAGGTCCCACATGGTGATCTGTCTTATTTGGGATTTATTAGAAGGTGGCTACATCTTGGTTTCACTCCCTGCTGATTGGATTGCTGAGATTTCAGCTCATCATTTCTCTGCCTCCTTGCTATCTATTAGGTAATGCTGAAGAATAATGAATTACATCATTGATCTTTTTCTTATCCAAAATTATATGTGAGTTTGGATTCACTGGAGTAACAGAGAATTTGTTCATTTAAACCTCAATTCTTGTTTTTTTTTCACAACAAGTTGGAACAATAACTGTATATTTGATTTATGGCTCTCCTGCCATATCTCCAATATTTAATTTCTCATAATAAGAGAGATAAGAAATGGATTAGAATGCAGATCACAGAGGTTTCTGAGTACAGCCTGAAAACCTTAAGCACCAGAGCTTTCATTCTAGAGGCTCAATTACAGTCTCTGCTTTATCTTAATCTCTTTATTAAAAATATTTTATAGAAGTTGACATACACCTATCTGTGTACAGTTCCTTCAGGGAGAACTAACATTTGAATATTTGAGCTACTGAAATCCTGGTTGTTTTGGAGAGGAGTTTGTATGCCATTACATTTCCCATTTACGTAATGCAAAACCAGGTCTGTACTAACTCATAAGCAGTCTATACTGCATACTTCCTGGACATCTGTATATCTCTTGTTTCTCTGATAAGATAAAATTCCACCGGAAAAATAAGATCTTATTGTATTGTCCATAAAACAACCAGATAACAAGGCAGAGATAATGCAAATACAAGACGTTATCACCAGGCAAGCCAAGCCTGCTTCTGTGGATTTACAGTACCGTGGTGACAATTGTGGATATTTTGAATGCACATAGTTTGAACCCTCTTGTAAATATGAGACAATTTACCCTTCCCTTCTCTGTGGATAGGCATATACACACATGCCCTTCCTATGGAAGAGCTGACATTGTAAATCTATCTGTGGCTTATCCAGTGCACTGGCACTCGGAATTTTCCATCCTGGAACAGTAGCAGTTTCCATAACAGTACCCAAATGGAAGTATAAAATGGAGTCGTAGTTCTGAGATCATGCTAATCTAACAGGACGTAGTGTAGAAATATACATCAGCAGTATGAGGTGTAACAGCATCTCCACAGGTTTAAAAGAGTACTTTGGCAAGGATTTTTGTACACAAATGTACAAGCTTTCTTTGTCAATCTCTTCTGCTCGGTAATTTTGCCACTGCAGAAATAGATAGCATTCATTGTGGCAACAAATAGTGTGAAAAATGAGGTGCTATGGGGAAGAAGAATTAATTAAGTGATGATGTCTGGCTTAATGTAAAGTCAAAACATACACATGGGGACAAAGTAATAAAGGGTGTATTAATCCACAGAAATGCTGGAGTTTCCCTTTTGACAGTGAAGTCCTTACATTTCTACTGTAAGAAGTCATTACTGAGAGCATCCTTTGTGCTGAATGTGTTCCTAAACACATAAATACAGTGAAAGGTATTAGATAGACTTCAGCTGGTGTAATTTAGACTACATCAGATTCATTCTGATCCAAATTACAGAGCATATAAATTCTTCTTCATTTTAAAATCATTTTTAGGAGCAATGAGAGGCAATTCACCTTAATGAAACAATGCAGTGATTAGGAATAAAATCCATAAAGTGAGAGGGAGTCAAGGCACTTGAGTCCTTCCCAGCACCTTCTCAAGATGAAGTACTGAAGATTTTTGCAAGCTGTAAGCCTTCCAAAGGGCTTAAGGTGTGCTATTTCTTTTGTCCCCAAACAGGCAGCTAAGGAAGAGTCTCCAAGTATTCAGAGTTAAGGACCTGGGCATAAAACCGGAGTTTTGCATACAGAGAAAATAAAATGCAGGAATACAATAAGCTAATAAATGCCAATTCAACCATAATATAGAAGATTACCTTCTCCTTTACCTTAGACAGGCTCAGTCAAGCAATGAGTTTTATTTTTGTCACCCCAAATATGAGACCAGATGCAATAATGCAAGTCATGTTAGAGATCAAAAATTTGTTCTGGTTTTTATTTTCTCTTCCTCATATTCTTTTCCCTAGTGGGGAGAGGAAGATGAGGTGAGCCCTGAATTTATGCAGGATACAGTACAGATCATTTTGTTTAGCAAAATAAAAATAAATCACAACTATTTTCTGAATATACCCATTTTTTTGTCGGAACAGACTTCAGATTGCCAACATTTATTTCACAGGGTTTTCTGTGACATCAAACCTAATCACAACCTATTCTACTACTTAAAAATATGGGACCCTGGCAACACAGCTTTCTCTTCCAATCACAGGGCAGCAAAGCAACTGCAGGCTATTGCATTTGGATTTGTCAGAATAAATAATTACGAGGCTCATCAGCTTCTCACTAATGAACAAGGAAATGTGATTAAGCAACTTTAAGAGAGAATGGCTGAAGACAATATAGAAATGATAGCAGGATGATTGCTGTGAATGAGAGACTGAAATTTCTGAATAAGAGATTTCTTCAACAAGACACAAGGACAGTAGTTTAATCTTCCGTTAAGAGATTCTTGCCAGTTTGGAAAAGCTCTGAATCAGGAGATTACAGACATCTCAGAAGCTGACAAGGCAGTCACTTCTCTGAAGACAGCTACTTTGTGGCAATTGCTGAGAAATAACTTTTTTTTTTTTTTTTTTTTTACTATTTCAGGACTCTTAACTTCTACCAAACAATGACTAGGACAT
>NW_027448762.1:0-49436 GCF_030867145.1 Opisthocomus hoazin
TTGTCATGGGGACCCCAAAACCCTCCTCATCCTCCTCCTGGGGACCACTACACCGGCCTTCCTCCTCCTCCTCCTCCTCCTCAGGGGACCCCAAAACCCTCCTCCTGGGGACCCCTAGACCGGCCTTCCTCCTCCTCCTCCTCCTCCTCAGGGGGACCCCAGAACCTTCCTCCTGGGGACCCCTAGACCGGCCTTCCTCCTCCTCCTCCTCCTCCTCCTCATGGGGAGCCCTAGACCAGCCTTCCTCCTCCTCCTCCTCTTCCTCCTCCTGGAGAGCCCTAGACCGGCCTTCCTCCTCCTCCTCCTCCTCCTCCTCCTCCTCCCTCAGGCGGACCCCAGAACCCTCCTCCTGGGGACCCCTAGACCGGCCTTCCTCCTCCTCCTCCTCTCCTCCTCCTCCTCCTCATGGGGAGCCCTAGACCAGCCTTCCTCCTCCTCCTCTTCCTCCTCCTCCTCCTGGAGAGCCCTAGACCGGCCTTCCTCCTCCTCCTCCTCCTCCTCCTCCTCCTCCTCCTCCTCCTCCTCATGGGGAGCCCTAGACCAGCCTTCCTCCTCCTCCTCCTCTTCCTCCTCCTCCTCCTCCTGGAGAGCCCTAGACCGGCCCTTCCTCCTCCTCCCTCCTCCTCCTCAGGCGGACCCCAGAACCCTCCTCCTGGGGAGCCCTAGACCAGCCTTCCTCCTCCTCCTCCTCCTCCTCCTCCTCCTCCGGCGGACCCCAGAACCCTCCTCCTGGTGACCCCTAGACCGGCCTTCCTCCTCCTCCTCCTCCTCCTCCTCCTCAGGGGGACCCCAGAACCCTCCTCCTGGGGACCCCTAGACTGACCTTCCTCATCCTCCTCCTCCTCCTGGGGACCCCTAGACTGACCTTCCTCCTCCTCCTCCTCCTGCTCCTCCTCCTGGGGACCCCTAGGACTGACCTTCCTCCTCCTCCTCCTCCTCCTGGGGACCCCTAGACTGGCCTTCTTCCTCCTCCTCCTCCTCCTCCTCCTCCTGGGGACCCCTAGACTGGCCTTCCTCCTCCTCCTCCTCCTGGGGACCCCTAGACCGGCCTTCCTCCTCCTCCTCCGTCCTCCTGGGGACCCCTAGACTGGCCTTCCTCCTCCTCCTCCTCCTCCTCCTGGGGACCCCTAGACCGGCCTTCCTCCTCCTCCTCCTCCTGGGACCCCTAGACCAGCCTTCCTCCTCCTCCTCCTCCTCCTCCTCCTCAGGGGACCCCAGAACCCTCCTCCTGGGACCCCTAGACTGACCTTCCTCATCCTCCTCCTCCTCCTGGGGACCCCTAGACTGACCTTCCTCCTCCTCCTCCTCCTGCTCCTCTCTCTGGGGACCCCTAGACTGACCTTCCTCCTCCTCCTCCTCCTCCTGGGGACCCCTAGACTGGCCTTCTTCCTCCTCCTCCTCCTCCTCCTCCTCCTGGGGACCCCTAGACTGGCCTTCCTCCTCCTCCTCCTCCTGGGGACCCCTAGACCGGCCTTCCTCCTCCTCCTCCTCCTCCTGGGGACCCCTAGACTGGCCTTCCTCCTCCTCCTCCTCCTCCTCCTGGGGACCCCTAGACCGGCCTTCCTCCTCCTCCTCCTCCTGGGGACCCCTAGACCAGCCTTCCTCCTCCTCCTCCTCCTCCTCCTCCTCAGGGGGACCCCAAACCCTCCTCCTGGGGACCCCTAGACCGGCCTTCCTCCTCCTCCTCCTCCTCCTCCTGGGGACCCCAAAACCTTCCTCACCCTCCTCCTGGGGACCGCTACACAGGCTTTCCTCCTCCTCCTCCTGCTCCTCAGGGGACCCCAAAACCCTCCTTCTGGGGACCCCTAGACTGGCCTTCCTCCTCCTCCTCCTCCTGCTCGTCCTCCTGGGGACCCCTAGACTGGCCTTCCTCTCCTCCTCCTCCTCCTGGGGACCCCTAGACTGGCCTTCCTCCTCCTCCTCCTCCTGCTCCTCCTCCTGGGGACCCCTAGACTGGCCTTCCTCCTCCTCCTCCTCCTGCTCCTCCTCCTGGGGACCCCTAGACTGGCCTTCCTCCTCCTCCTCCTCCTCCTCAGGGGGACCCCAGAACCCTCCTTCTGGGGACCCCTAGACTGGCCTTCCTCCTCCTCCTCCTGCTCCTCCTCCTGGGGACCCCTAGACTGGCCTTCCTCCTCCTCCTCCTCTGCTCCTCCTCCTGGGGACCCCTAGACTGGCCTTCCTCCTCCTCCTCCTCCTGCTCCTCCTCCTGGGGACCCCTAGACTGGCCTTCCTCCTCCTCCTCCTCCTCCTGGGGACCCTAGACTGGCCTCCTCCTCCTGGGACCCCTGGACTGGCCTTCCTCCTCCTCCTCCTCCTCCTGGGGACCCTAGACTGGCCTTCCTCCTCTCCTCCTCCTGCTCCTCCTCCTGGGGACCCCTAGACTGGCCTTCCTCCTCCTCCTCCTCCTCAGGGGGACCCCAAAACCCTCCTCTTCCTCCTTCTGGAGAGCCCTAGACCGGCCTTCCTCCTCCTCCTCCTCCTCGGCGCCTCGGGGACCCGGCCTTCCTCCTCCTCCTCCTCCTCCTGCTTGTGGGGACCCCAGAACATTCCTTCTCCTCCTGGGGACCCCTGACCAGCCTTCCTCTTCCTCCTCTCAACGCCTTGGGGCCCCAGCTGGCCTTCATCCTCCTCCTGCTCATGGAGACCCCCAAAACCCTCATCCTGCTCCTCATCCTCCCCTCCTGCCACGGGGACCCCAAACCTTCCTCACCCTCCTCCTACGGACTCCTAGACCGGCCTTCCTCCTCCTCCCCCTCTTCCTCCCCTCCTGATCCTGGGAGACCCCAAAACCCCGGTCCTCTTCTTCCTCCCGTCCTGCTTGCGGGGACCCCGAAGCCCCCCTCCTCTTCCTCCTCTTGAGCTCATGGGGACCCTAGAACCCTTCTCCTCCTCCTCTTCCTCCCCTCCTGCTTGCAGGGACCTCGAATCCCCATCCTGCTCTTCCTCTGCTCTTCTTCTCCTCTCCTGCTTCTGGGACCCCAAAACCCCCATCATCCTCCGCTTCCTCCCATCCTGCTTGCAGAGACCCCAGACCTGCCTTCCTCACCCTCTTCCTCCCCTCCTGCTTTTGGGGACCCCAAAACCCTCCTCCTCCTCTTCCTCCCTTCCTCCTCCTCCTGCTGACAGCGACCCCGGGACCAGCCTTTCTCCTCACCCTCCTCTTCCTCCCTCCTGCTCGCAGGGACCCCCCAGACCCTCTGTTCTCCTCTTCCTCATCCTCTTCTGCCTCCTCTCCTGCTTGTGGGGACCCCCAGGCTGTTCTTCCTCCGCCTCCTCATCCTCCCCTTGTGCTCACAGGGGCCCCCAAACCCTCCTCCTCCTCTTCCTCCAGGGAGCCCCCCGAGCTGCTTTCCTCCTCCTCCTGCTTCTCACCCTCCTCTTCCTCCCCACCTGCCGGTGGGTACTCCCACACTGGTCTTCCTCCTCTCCTCCTCCTCCTCCTGCTCCTCTTCCTCCCCTCGTGGTCACAGGGACCCTGAACCGCAGCCTGCTCCTCTTCTTCCCCTCCTCATCTTCCTCCTGCTCATGGGAACCCCAAAACCCCCATCCTCCTCCTCCTCCTCCTGCTTGTGGGGACCCCAGACCTGCCTTCCTCCTCCTCCTCTTCCTCCCCTGCTGCTTGTGGGGACCCCCAGACCTGCCTTCCTCCTCCTCTTCCTCCCCTGCTGCTTGTGGGGACCCCCAGACCTGCCTTCCTCCTCCTCCTCCTCCTCCCCTGCTGCTTGTGGGGACCCCCGGACCTGCCTTCCTCCACCTCCTCTTCCTCCCCTGCTGCTTGTGGGGACCCCCAGACCTGCCTTCCTCCTCCTCCTCCTCCTCTTCCTCCCCTGCTGCTTGTGGGGACCCCCAGAGCTGCCTTCCTCCTCCTCCTCTTCCTCCCCTGCTGCTTGTGGGGACCCCCCGAGCTGCCTTCCTCCTCCTCTTCCTCCCCTGCTGCTTGTGGGGACCCCCAGACCTGCCTTCCTCCTCCTCCTCCTCCTCTTCCTCCCTGCTGCTTGTGGGGACCCCCGGACCTGCCTTCCTCCACCTCCTCTTCCTCCCCTGCTGCTTGTGGGGACCCCCAGACCTGCCTTCCTCCTCCTCCTCCTCCTCTTCCTCCCCTGCTGCTTGTGGGGACCCCAGAGCTGCCTTCCTCCTCCTCCTCTTCCTCCCCTGCTGCTTGTGGGGACCCCCAGACCTGCCTTCCTCCTCCTCCTCCTCCTCTTCCTCCCCTGCTGCTTGTGGGGACCCCCAGACCTGCCTTCCTCCTCCTCCTCCTCCTCCTCCTCCTCTTCCGCTTCTGCAGACCCCAAAGTCTCCATCCTCCTCCTCTTCCTCCGGGGCCCACCCCCAGGCTGGCCTTCCTCCCCCTCCTCCTCCTCCCCCCCCCCCCCATCCTCCCTCTGGGGCTGCGGTTGGGGGGGGGGGGGATGGGCAGGGTCGGGGGGGGCTGCTACAGGGGCGGGGGCTTCTGTGCCCCCCCTTGCACACGCGTGTGCACGTCCCGGCGGCGTGTCTGTGCGTGTGCCCTCGCACACGCGTGTGTCTGCATGTGCCCTCGCACACGCGTGTGTCTGCGTGTGCCCTCGCACACGCGTGTGTCTGCGTGTGCCCTTGCACACGCGTGTGTCTGCGTGTGTCCTTGCACACGCGTGTGTCCGTGTGTGCCCTTGCACACGTGTGTGTCTGCGTGTGCCCTCGCACATGCGTGTGTCTGCGTGTGCCCTCGCACACGCGTGTGTCTGCGTGTGCGCGGGCCGCAGCGGGCAGAGCTGCGGGGGGGGGTGTGTGTGTGCCCGAGCGTGCGTGTGAGTGTGCACACGCGTGTGCCCCGCGCTGGGGGGGGGGCGGCACGAGGAGGGGGCCAAGCGCTCATGCAAGCCCCGCCCCCTCGCTCGTGCAAGCCGCGCCCCCTCGCTCGTGCAAGGCCCCGTCCCTCGTGCGAGGCTTCGCACCAACCCACACCGCTGACCCCCCCAGTCCCGGGGTCCCCCCTTGTGCCCCTCCCGGGATGTTGGGGTCCCCCCCTGCGCCCCTGGGTTCCCCCCCAGTCCCGGGGTCCCCCCTTGTGCCCCCCCGGATGCTGGGGTTCCCCAGGACCCCCCCCATCGCTCTCCCCCCCCCCCCAGCTGGCCCCACGTCCCCCCCGTCCCCCCCCATGGATCCCGGGGTCCCCCAGGACCCCCCCCAATCTCTCCCCCCCCCCCCAGCCGGCACCACGTCCCCCCGCCTGTCCCCCCCCCCGTACCCCAGGACCCTCCCGACCCCGGGGTCCCCCCCCATCGCTCTCTCTCCCCCCCCAGCCGGCACCACGTACCCGTGGTGTCCCCCCCCATGATCCCGGGGTCCCCCAGGACCCCCCCCAATCTCTTCCCCCCCCCCAGCCGGCACCACGTACCCGTGGCTGTCCCCCCCGTACCCCAGGACCCCCCCTCCGATCCGGGGTCCCCCCAGGACCCCCCCCATCGCTCTCCCCCCCCCCCCCAGCTGGCCCCACGTCCCCCCCGTCCCCCCCCCGATCCCGGGGTCCCCCAGGACCCCCCCCAATCTCTCCCCCCCCCCCAGCCGGCCCCACGTCCCCCCGCCTGTCCCCCCCCCCGTACCCAGGACCCCCCCGACCCCGGGGTCCCCCCCATCGCTCTCTCTCCCCCCCCAGCCAGCACCACGTACCCGTGGTGTCCCCCCCGTACCCCAGGACCCCCCCTCCGATCCCGGGGTCCCCCCCAGGACCCCCCCCATCGCTCTCCACCCCCCCCCAGCTGGCCCCACGTCCCCCCCGTCCCCCCCCCGATCCCGGGGTCCCCCAGGACCCCCCCCATCGCTCTCCCCCCCCCCCCCCAGCCGGCCCCACGTCCCCCCCGCTGTCCCCTCCCCGTACCCCAGGACCCCCCCCGACCCCGGGGCCCCCCCCATCGCTCTCTCTCCCCCCCCCAGCCGGCACCACCTACATCTTCGGCAAGGGGGGGGCCCTCATCACCTACACGTGGCCCCCAACGACCGCCCCAGCACCCGCGCCGACCGCCTGGCCCTGGGCTTCAGCACGCGGCAGCGCGATGCGGTGCTGCTGCGGGTGGAGAGCGCGGCGGGGCTGGGGGACTTCCTGCAGCTGCACATCGTAAGGGGGGGGGCTGGGGGGTGGGGGGGTGTGGGGGGCTGGGGGGGCTTGGGGGGTCTGGGGGGGTCCCGGGGGTCCGGGGGGTCTGGGGGATCCAGGGGGTCTGGGGGATCCACAGGGCTGGGGGGTCCGGGGGGTCTGGGGGACTTCCTGCAGCTGCACATCGTAAGGGGGGGGCTTGGGGGGTGGGGGGGGTCTGGGGGCTTGGGGGGGTCCGGGGGGTCTCGGGGGTCCGGGGGGTCTGGGGGATCCAGGGGGTCTGGGGGATCCACAGGGCTGGGGGGTCCGGGGGGTCCGGGGATCCCCAGGGCTGGGGGGACTTCCTGCAGCTGCACATCGTAAGGGGGGGGCTTGGGGGGGCCGGGGGGGTGTGCGGGGCTGGGGGGGTCTGGGGGGGTCCGGGAGGCTTGGGGGGTCTGGGGGGTTTGGGGGGGTCTGGGGGGCTGGGGCTCTGGGGGGTCTGGGGGATCCCCAGGGCTGGGGGACTTCCTGCAGCTGCACATCGTAAGGGGGGGGCTTGGGGGGTGGGGGGTGTGGGGGGCTGGGGGGGCTTGGGGGGGGTCCGGGGGGTCCCGGGGGTCCGGGGGGGTCTGGGGGATCCAGGGGGTCTGGGGGATCCACAGGGCTGGGGGGTCCGGGGGGTCTGGGGGACTTCCTGCAGCTGCACATCGTAAGGGGGGGGCCGGGGGGGTGTGAGGGGCTGGGGGGGTCTGGGGGGGTCCGGGAGGCTTGGGGGGTCTGGGGGGTCCGGGGGGCCTGGGGGGGTCTGGGGGATCCAGGGGGTCCGGGGGATCCACAGGGCTGGGGGGTCATGGGGGGGTCCGTGGGATCCCCAGGGCTGGGGGACTTCCTGCAGCTGCACATCGTAAGGGGGGGGGGGGGCTGGGGGGGTCATGGGGGGGGTCTGGGGGGTCCGGGGGGCTGGGGGGGTTTGGGGGGGGTTTGGGGGGGTCCGGGTTCTGGGGGCTTGGGGGGGTCCGGGGGGTCTGGGGGATCCCAGGGGCCCCCAGGCTGGGGGACTTCCTGCAGCTGCACATCGTAAAGGGGGGGCTGGGGGGGGTTTGGGGGGGTTTGGGGGGCTTGGGGGGGTCCGGGGGGGCTTGGGGGGGGCTTGGGGGGGTCCGGGGATGTGGGGGGTCCGGGGGATCTGGTGGGTCTGGGGGATCCGGGGGGTCCGGGGATCCACAGGGCTGGGGGGTCCAGGGGGGTCCGGGGGGTCTGGGGCTTCTGGAGGGTCCAGGGGGGTCTGGGGGATCCACAGGGCTGGGGGGTCCGGGGGGGTCTGGGGGTTCTGGGGGGGTCCGGGGGATCCCCAGGGCTGGGGGACTTCCTGCAGCTTTCACATCGTAAGGGGGGGGCCCGGGGGGGCTATGGGGGGGTCCAGGGGGCTGGGGCGGTTTGGGGGGGTCCGGGGGGTCTGGGGGATCCACAGGGCTGGGGGCTTCCTGCAGCTGCACATTGTAAGGGGAGGGGGGTCTGAAGGGTCTGGGGGGGCTTCCTGCAGCTGCACATCATAAGGGGAGGGGGGTCTGGGGGGGATCTGAGGGGGTCTGGGGGGGCTTCCTGCAGCTCTGCATCGGGGGGGGGCTGTGGGGGGCTATAGGGGGGCTGGGCACCTTCCTCCAGCTCCAGGTCATAAGGGGGGGCAGGGGGCTACGGGGGGTACAGGGGGGCTGGGGGCTTCCTGCAGCTCCACGTCGTGAGGGGGGCCTGGGGGTGGGGCCAGCGGGGGGGCTCAGGGAGTGGGGGTCCCTGGTGGGGGGCTGGGGGTCCCAGATGCCGGGGTCTCTGGTTGGGGGGGCTGGGGGGTCCCGGCCGCCGGGGTCCCTGGGTGGGGGGCTGGGGGTCCCGGCTGCCGGGGGTCCCTGGTGGGGGGCTGGGGGTCCTGGTGGGGGGGCTGGGGGTCCCTTGTGCGGGCTGGGGGTCCCGGATGCAGGGGGTCCCTAGTGGGGGGCTGGGGGTCCCGGATGCAGGGGTCCCTTGTGCGGGTCTGGGGGTCCCGGCTCCTGGGGTCCCTTGTGTTGGTCTGGGGGTCCCTTGTGCAGGGCTGGGGGTCCCTTGTGCGGGTCTGGGGGGTCTCCGGCCGCCGGGGTCCCTGGTGGGGGGCTGGGGGTCCCGGCTGCCGGGGTCCCTGGTGAGGGGCTGGGGGTCCCGGCCGCCGGGGTCCTTTGTGCGGGGCTGGGGGTCCCAGACAGCGGGGTCCCTGGTGGGGGGGCTGGGGGTCCCTTGTGCGGGGCTGGGGGTCCCTGGTGGGGGGCTGGGGGTCCCTGGTGGGGGGGCTGGGGGTCCCGGCCGCCGGGGTCCCTGGTGGAGGGACTGGGGGTCCCGGCCGCCGGGGTCCCTTGTGCTGGGCTGGGGGTCCCTGGTGCAGGGCTGGGGGTCCCTGGTGGGGGGCTGGGGGTCCCGGCCGCCGGGGGTCCCTGTTGGGGGGGTCTGGGGGGCCCGGATGCTGAGGTCCCTTGTGGGGGCCTGGGGGTCCCTTGTGGGGGGCTGGGGGTCCCGGCTGCCGGGGTCCCTTGTGCTGGCTGGGGGTCCCAGCCGCCGGGGTCCCTGGTGGGGGGGTCTGGGGGTCCCGGCTGCCGGGGTCCCTTGTGCGGGTCTGGGGGTCCCGGCCGCCGGGGTCCCTGGTGGGGGGCTGGGGGTCCCGGCTGCCGGGGTCCCTTGTGCGGGTCTGGGGGTCCCGGCCGCCGGGGTCCCTGGTGGGGGGGTCTGGGGGTCCCGGCTGCCGGGGTCCCTTGTGCGGGTCTGGGGGTCCCGGCCGCCGGGGTCCCTGGTGGGGGGCTGGGGGTCCCGGCCGCCGGGGTCCCTGTTGGGGGTCCCTGGGGGGCCCGCGGGCCGTGCCGTGGGGCGGGGACCCACGCGTGCCCCCCCCCCGCAGGCGCAGGGGGCCGTGGGGGTCCTGTTCAACGTGGGCACGGAGGACATCGCGCTGGAGGAGCGGGGGGCGGCCGTCAGCGACGGGCGCTTCCACGTCGTCCGCTTCACGCGCAGCGGCGGCAACGCCACGCTCCAGGTGGACGGGGGCCCCCTGCACGAGCGCTACCCCCCAGGTACCCCCCGCCCCGCGCCCCCCGCGCGCACACGCCCTGCGGCACCCCTGGGTGCCCCGCAGCCGCCCACGGGCACCCCGGAGCCACCCTAGGGCACCCCAAAACCACCCTGTGGCACCCACAGGCCACCCCAAAACCACCTTATGGCACCCCAGAGCTGCTCTATGGCACCCACAGGCACCCCAAAACCACCCTGTGGCACCCATGGGTGCCCCAGAGCCACCCTACGGCACCCCAAAACCACCTTATGGCACCCACAGGCACCCGAAAACCACCCTGTGGCACCGATGGGTGCCCCAGAGCCACCCTATGGCACCCCAAAACCACCTATGGCACCCACAGGCACCCTCAAAACCACCTTATGGCACCCCAGAGCTGCTCTATGGCACCCACAGGCACCCCAAAACCACCCTGTGGCACCGATGGGTGCCCCAGAGCACCCTACGGCACCCCAAAACCCACCCTGTGGCACCCACAGGCACCCCAAAACCACCCTGTGGCACCCATGGGTGCCCCAGAGCCACCCTACGGCACCCCAAAACCACCCTGTGGCACCCCAAAACCACCCTATGGCACCCACAGGCACCCGAAAACCACCCTGTGGCACCGATGGGTGCCCCAGAGCCACCCTATGGCACCCCAAAACCACCCTGTGGCACCCCAAAAACCACCCTGTGGCACCCATGGGTGCCCCAGAGCCACCCTACGGCACCCCAAAACCACCCTATGGCACCCACAGGCACCCCAAAACCAGCTTATAGCACCCACAGGCACCCCAGAGCCACCCTATGGCACCCCAGAGCCATCCTACAGCACCCCAAAACCACCTTATGCACCCCAGAGCCTCTCTATGGCACCCACAGGCACCCCAAAAACCACCTTACAGCTCCCATGGTGCCCAAGAGCCACCCATAGGCACCCCAAAACCACCTTATAGCACCAATGGGTGCCCCAGAGCCACCCTACGGCACCCCAAAACCACCTTATGGCACCCCAGAGCCTCTCTATGGCACCCACAGGCACCCCAAAAACCACCTTACAGCTCCCATGGGTGCCCAAGAGCCACCCATAGGCACCCCAAAACCAACTTATAGCACCGATGGGTGCCCCAGAGCCACCCTACGGCACCCCAAAACCACCTTATGGCACCCCAGAGCCTCTCTATGGCACCCACAGGCACCCCAAAAACCACCTTACAGCTCCCATGGGTGCCCAAGAGCCACCCATAGGCACCCCAAAACCACCTTATAGCACCGATGGGTGCCCCAGAGCCATCCTACAGCACCCCAAAACCACCTTATGGCACCCCAGAGCCGCTCTATGGCACCCACAGGCACCCCAAAACCACCTTACAGCACCCATGGGTGCCCAAGAGCCACCCATAGGCACCCCAAAACCACCCTAGAGCACCGATGGGTGCCTCAGAGCCACCCTACGGCACCCTACGGCACCCCAAAACCAGCTTATAGCACCCACAGGCACCCCAGAGCCACCCTACGGCACCCCAAAACCACCTTACAGCACCCACAGGCACCCCAGAGCCATCCTACAGCACCCCAAAACCACCTTACAGCACCGATGGGTGCCCAAGAGCCACCCAGAGCCACCCTACGGCACCCACAGGCACCCCAGAGCCACCCTATGGCACCCCAAAACCACCCTATAGCACCGATGGGTGCCCCAGAGCCACCCTATGGCACCCATAGGCACCCCAAAACCAGCTTACAGCACCCATGGGTGCCACAGAGCCACCCTACGGCACCCCAAAACCACCTTATGGCACCCCAGAGCCTCTCTATGGCACCCACAGGCACCCCAAAAACCACCTTACAGCTCCCATGGGTGCCCAAGAGCCACCCATAGGCACCCCAAAAACCACCTTATAGCACCGATGGGTGCCCCAGAGCCATCCTACAGCACCCCAAAACCACCTTATGGCACCCCAGAGCCGCTCTATGGCACCCACAGGCACCCCAAAACCACCTTACAGCACCCATGGGTGCCCAAGAGCCACCCATAGGCACCCCAAAACCACCCTAGAGCACCGATGGGTGCCCCAGAGCCACCCTACGGCACCCTACGGCACCCCAAAACCAGCTTATAGCACCCACAGGCACCCCAGAGCCACCCTACGGCACCCCAAAACCACCTTACAGCACCCACAGGCACCCCAGAGCCATCCTACAGCACCCCAAAACCACCTTACAGCACCGATGGGTGCCCAAGAGCCACCCAGAGCACCCTACGGCACCCACAGGCACCCCAGAGCCACCCTATGGCACCCCAAAACCACCCTATAGCGCCGATGGGTGCCCCAGAGCCACCCTATGGCACCCATAGGCACCCCAGAACCATCTTATAGCACCACAGGTACCCCAGAGCCATCCTACAGCACCCCAAAACCACCTTATGGCAACCCAGAGCCTCTCTATGGCACCCACAGGCACCCCAAAACCAGCTTACAGCACCCATGGGTGCCCCAGAGCCATCCTACAGCACCCCAAAACCACCTTATAGCACCCAGAGGCACCCCAGAGCCATCCTACAGCACCCCAAAACCACCTTATAGCACCGATGGGTGCCCAAGAGCCACCCTATGGCACCCACAGGCACCCCAAAGCCACCCTATGGCACCCCAGAGCCATCCTACAGCACCCCAAAACCACCTTATAGCACCGATGGGTGCCCAAGAGCCACCCCAGAGCCACCCTATGGCACCCACAGGCACCCCAGAGCCACCCTATGGCACCCCAAAACCACCCTATAGCACCGATGGGTGCCCCAGAGCCACCCTATGGCACCCCAGAGCCATCCTACAGCACCCCAAAACCACCTTATGGCACCCCAGAGCCGCTCTATGGCACCCACAGGCACCCCAAAACCACCTTACAGCACCCATGGGTGCCCCAGAGCCACCCCTACGGCACCCCAAAACCACCCTATAGCACCAATGGGTGCCCCAGAGCCACCCTATGGCACCCACAGGCACCCCAAAACCAGCTTATAGCACCCACAGGCACCCCAGAGCCACCCTACGGCACCCCAAAACCAGCTTATAGCACCCACAGGCACCCCAAAGCCACCCTATGGCACCCCAGAGCCATCCTACAGCACCCCAAAACCACCCTTATGGCACCCCAGAGCCGCTCTATGGCACCCACAGGCACCCCAGATGGGGTGCTACGGGGTACAGTGAGGTGCTGTGGGGTGCCTGGGGGTGCGCTGGGGCATCTCTGGACACTCCAGGGGGGGTACAGGGTGTCTGGGGTGCTCTGGGGCGTCTCCAGCGTAGGGTGACGCCGCGGCGTGACGGCACCAACGTCAATGCCAGCGGCGAGGCCGCGGTGCCAACCGGCAGCGGTGACACCGGGGGGGTCCCAGGCGGGCCCCGGGCCAGCGGTGCCACGCGGTGCCCCGCGCCGTAACCCCTCTTCTCCTCCCTCCGAAGGCAGCGGGGACAGCGAGCGGCTGGCGCTGGCGCGGCAGCGCATCCCCTACCGCCTGGGGGCGGTGGTCGATGAGTGGCTGCTCGACAAAGGTAACTCGTCAGCCGCCGCCCTAGCGAGCGCCCCCCGCCCCCACGCCCGGACCACCCGCCTGGGGGCTGGGGACCCCGATGTCTGGGGACCCCTGGCATCCGGGCCCCAGATGTTTGGGGACCCCAATGTTTGGGGACCCTGATGTTTGGGGACCCCAATGTCTGGGGACCCTGGCATCTGGGACCCAGATGTTTGGGGACCCCCATGTCTGGGGACCCCGATTGTTTGGGGACCCTGGCATCTGGAGACCCAGATGTTTGGGGACCCCCATGTCTGGTGGACCCTGGCATCTGGGATCCTGATGTTTGGAGACCCCAATGTTTGGGGACCCCAATGTTTGGGGACCCTGGCATCTGGGACCCCGATGTTTGGGGACCCCAATGTTTGGGGACCCCCATGTTTGGGGACCCTGGCATCCGGGCCCCAGATGTTTGGGGACCACCCAATGTTTGGGGACCCTGATGTTTGGAGACCCCAATGTTTGGGGACCCCAATGTCTGGTGACCCCCGGCATCTGGGACCCCGATGTTTGGGGACCCTGGCATCTGGGACCCAGGTGTTTGGGGACCCCCATGTCTGGGGACCCTGGCATCTGGGATCCTGATGTTTGAGACCCCAATGTTTGGGGGACCCCAATGTCTGGTGACCCCGGCATCTGGGACCCAGATGTTTGGGGACCCTGGCATCTGGGACCCCGATGTTTGGGGACCCCAATGTTTGGGGACCCCGATGTTTGGGGACCCTGGCATCCAGGCCCCAGATGTTTGGGGACCCCAATGTTTGGGGACCCAGATGCTTGGGGGACCCCGATGTTTGGGGACCCCCATGTTTGGGGACCCTGGCATCCGGGCCCCAGATGTTTGGGGACCCCCATGTCTGGGGACCCTGGCATCTGGGATCTGATGTTTGGAGACCCCAATGTTTGGGGACCCCAATGTCTGGTGACCCCGGCATCTGGGACCCAGATGTTTGGGGACCCTGGCATCTGGGACCCCGATGTTTGGGGACCCCAATGTTTGGGGACCCCCATGTTTGGGGACCCTGGCATCCGGGCCCCAGATGTTTGGGGACCCCAATGTTTGGGGACCCTGATGTTTGGAGACCCCAATGTTTGGGGACCCCAATGTCTGGTGACCCCGGCATCTGGGACCCAGATGTTTGGGGACCCTGGCATCTGGGACCCAGATGTTTGGGGACCCCCATGTCTGGGGACCCTGGCATCTGGGATCCTGATGTTTGGAGACCCCAATGTTTGGGGACCCCAATGTCTGGTGACCCCGGCATCTGGGACCCAGATGTTTGGGGACCCTGGCATCTGGGACCCCGATGTTTGGGGACCCCAATGTTTGGGGACCCCGATGTTTGGGGACCCTGGCATCCAGGCCCCAGATGTTTGGGGACCCCAATGTTTGGGGACCCAGATGCTTGGGGACCCCGATGTTTGGGGACCCCCATGTTTGGGGACCCTGGCATCCGGGCCCCAGATGTTTGGGGACCCCAATGTTTGGGGACCCTGATGTTTGGAGACCCCAATGTTTGGGGACCCCAATGTCTGGTGACCCCGGCATCTGGGACCCCGATGTTTGGGGACCCTGGCATCTGGGACCCAGATGTTTGGGGACCCCCATGTCTGGGGACCCTGGCATCTGGGATCCTGATGTTTGGAGACCCCAATGTTTGGGGACCCCAATGTCTGGTGACCCCGGCATCTGGGACCCAGATGTTTGGGGACCCTGGCATCTGGGACCCCGATGTTTGGGGACCCCAATGTTTGGGGACCCCGATGTTTGGGGACCCTGGCATCCAGGCCCCAGATGTTTGGGGACCCCAATGTTTGGGGACCCTGATGTTTGGAGACCCCAATGTTTGGGGACCCCAATGTCTGGTGACCCCGGCATCTGGGACCCAGATGTTTGGGGACCCTGGCGTCTGGGACCCAGATGTTTGGGGACCCCAATGTCTAGGGACCCCGATGTTTGGGGACCCTGGCATCCGGGACCCAGATGTTTGGGGACCCCAATGTTTGGGGACCCCGGCATCTGGGACCCCGATGTCTGGGGACCCTGATGTTTGGGGACCCCAATGTCTGGGGACCCCGATGTCTGGGGACTCCAATGATTGGGGACCCCAATGTCTGGGGACCCCAATGTCTGGGGACCCCAATGTTTGGGGACCCCAGCGTCTGGGACCCCAGTGTCTGGGACCCAGATGTCTGGGGACCCTGATGTTTGGGGACCCTGGCATCTGGGACCCAGATATTTGGGGACCCCGGCATCCAGGATCCCGATGTCTGGGGACCCCGATGTTTGGGGACCCCAATGTTTGGGGACCCCAGTGTCTGGGGACCCTGATGTCTGGGGACCCCGATGTTTGGGGACCCTGATGTTTGGGGACCCCAATGTTTGGGGACCCTGGCATCCGGGACCCAGATGTTTGGGGAACGTCCAGGATCCCGATGTCTGGGGACCCCGATGTTTGGGGACCCCAATGTTTGGGGACCCCAGCGTCTGGGACCCCGATGTCTGGGGACCCCGATGTTTGGGGACCCTGCCATCCGGGCCCCAGATGTTTGGGGACCCCGATGTTTGGGGACTCCAATGTTTGGGGACCCCGGCATCTGGCACCCAGATGTTTGGGGACCCCGATGTTTGGGGACCCCGATGTTTGGGGACCCTGGCATCCGGGACCCCAATGTTTGGGGACCCCAATGTTTGGGGACCCTGATGTTTGGGGACCCCAATGTTTGGGGACCCCGGCATCCGGGACCCCAATGTCTGGGGACCCTGCCATCCGGGCCCCCAATGTCTGGGTACCCCAATGTTTGGGGACCCCAATGTTTGGGGACCCCGATATTTGGGGACCCCAATATCTGGGGACCCCGATGTTTGGGGACCCCAATGTTTGGGGACCCCAGTGTCTGGTGACCCCGGCATCTGGGACCCAGATGTTTGGGGACCCTGGCGTCTGGGACCCAGATGTTTGGGGACCCCAATGTCTAGGGACCCCGATGTTTGGGGACCCTGGCATCCGGGACCCAGATGTTTGGGGACCCCAATGTTTGGGGACCCCGGCATCTGGGACCCCGATGTCTGGGGACCCTGATGTTTGGGGACCCCAATGTCTGGGGACCCCGATGTCTGGGGACTCCAATGATTGGGGACCCCAATGTCTGGGGACCCCAATGTCTGGGGACCCCAATGTTTGGGGACCCCAGCGTCTGGGACCCCAGTGTCTGGGACCCAGATGTCTGGGGACCCTGATGTTTGGGGACCCTGGCATCTGGGACCCAGATATTTGGGGACCCCGGCATCCAGGATCCCGATGTCTGGGGACCCCGATGTTTGGGGACCCCAATGTTTGGGGACCCCAGTGTCTGGGGACCCTGATGTCTGGGGACCCCGATGTTTGGGGACCCTGATGTTTGGGGACCCCAATGTTTGGGGACCCTGGCATCCGGGACCCAGATGTTTGGGGAACGTCCAGGATCCCGATGTCTGGGGACCCCGATGTTTGGGGACCCCAATGTTTGGGGACCCCAGCGTCTGGGACCCCGATGTCTGGGGACCCCGATGTTTGGGGACCCTGCCATCCGGGCCCCAGATGTTTGGGGACCCCGATGTTTGGGGACTCCAATGTTTGGGGACCCCGGCATCTGGCACCCAGATGTTTGGGGACCCCGATGTTTGGGGACCCCGATGTTTGGGGACCCTGGCATCCGGGACCCCAATGTTTGGGGACCCCAATGTTTGGGGACCCTGATGTTTGGGGACCCCAATGTTTGGGGACCCCGGCATCCGGGACCCCAATGTCTGGGGACCCTGCCATCCGGGCCCCCAATGTCTGGGTACCCCAATGTTTGGGGACCCCAATGTTTGGGGACCCCGATATTTGGGGACCCCAATATCTGGGGACCCCGATGTTTGGGGACCCCAATGTTTGGGGACCCCAGTGTCTGGGGACCCCAATGTTTGGGGACCCCGATGTTTGGGGACCCCGATGTCTGGGGACCCCAGTGTCTGGGGACCCCAATGTCTGGGCCCCACGTCCCCAAGGACCGCCTTGTCCAGGGCCCCAGGCGTGTGGCCGGCCCCTGCACCACGCCCCCCCCCAGCCGCCCCTCATTAACCCTCGTTAACCCGGTTAACCCCCACTAACCCGGTTAACCCGCTAACCCGGTTAACCCGCTAACCCGCCCGTTAAAGGGACGCTAACAGACTTAACCGCCCCCCTAAACCGCGCTTTAACCCTTTGAGTGCTGCCGCCCCCCCCCGGGCCCTAAACCAGCATAAACGAAGCTAAAACCCGCGTAATACCCGCACTAATTAGCCACACTAATTGGCCCGGTGCCCGCACGCCGGCAGGGCGCCCAGGCAGGACCCCTCCCTCCGCCCTCCCCCACCCCACGTGAACCAAAAGCGGCCGAATTGAGCCCAAACGGAGCCCCCCCGGCGCAGCTCAGAGGGTTAAAGGGGCCGGGAGGGCGTTGGGGTCCCTTTAACAGCCGCCGCCGGGGGGGGGGGGGGTGTGGGGTGGGGGGGGGGTGGGGGGAGCAGTGGGGGGAGGGGCAGGCGGCGGGGGTGCGGGGTGCGCGGCTGCTCCTCGTGTCACGCGCAGGGGCCTCGTGCGACGCCCTCGACGTGCGACGCGCACCGGGACCCTCGTGCGAGGCACACGCAGGGCCCTCGTGTCACGTGCAGGGCCCTTGTGTGACACCCACGATCCTCGTGCGAGGCACGCGTGGGGGCCTCGTGCGACGCCCGTGGGTCCTCGTGCAAGGCCCTCGCCGCGTGACGCGCACTGGGACCCTTGTGCAAGGCACACACGGCCCTCGCACGATGCCCACGATCCTCGTGCGAGGCACACGTGGGGGCCTCGTGCGACGCCCGTGGGTCCTCGTGCGATGCCTCCACCTCACGATGCACACCGGGACCCTCATGCGAGGCACGCGCAGGGCCCTTGCACGACGCCCATGATCCTCGTGCAAGGGACACGATCCTCGTGCAAGGCATGTGATCCTCGTGCAAGGGATGTGCAGGGCCCTCGTGTCACGCGCAGGGCCCTCGTGCGAGGCCCGCGATCCTCGTGCAAGGCCCTCGTCATGCGACGCACACCAGGACCCTCGTGCAAGGCACGCGTGGGGGCCTCATGCGACGCCCATGATCCTCGTGCGAGGCACACGCAGGGCCCTCGTGCGAGGCCCGCGATCCTCGTGCAAGGCCCTTGTTGTGCGACGCGCACTGGGACCCTCGTGCGAGGCACACATGGCCCTCGTGTCACACGCAGGGCCCTTGTGTGACACCCACGATCCTCGTGCGAGGCACGCGTGGGGCCCTCGTGTCACGCGCAGGGCCCTTGTGTGACACCCACGATCCTCGTGCGAGGCACGCGTGGGGCCCTCGTGTCACGCGCAGGGCCCTTGCACGACGCCTGCGATCCTCGTGCAAGGCCCTCGCTGCGTGACGCGCACCAGGACCCTTGTGCAAGGCACGCGTGGGGGCCTCGTGCGATGCCTTTGCCGCACGATGTGCACCAGGACCCTCGTGCAAGGCACACACGGCCCTCACACGACGCCCATGATCCTCGTGCAAGGCACACGTGGGGGCCTCGTGCGACGCCCGAGATCCTCGTGCAAGGCACGTGCAGGGCCCTTGTGTGACACCCATGATCCTCGTGTGAGGCACATGCAGGGCCCTCGTGTCACACGCAGGGTCCTTGTGTGACGGCCATGATCCTCGTGCGAGGCACGCGTGGGGGCCTCGTGTGATGCCCGCGGGTCCTCGTGCGACGCCCTGACCGCACGACGTGCACTGGGACTCTCGTGCGAGGCACACGCAGGGTCCTCGTGTCACACGCAGGGCCCTTGTGTGACACCTGCGATCCTCGTGCGATGCCTTCGCCGCACGATGTGCACCAGGACCCTCGTGCAAGGCACACATGGCTCTTGCACGACACCCATGATCCTTGTGCAAGGCCCTTGTTGCGTGACGCACACCAGGACCCTCGTGCAAGGCACGCGTGGAGTCCTCGTGCGACGCCTGTGGGTCCTTGTGCAAGGCCCTTGTTGTGCGACGTGCACTGGGACCCTCGTGCGAGGCACACATGGCCCTCGTGTCACACGCAGGGCCCTTGTGTGACAGCCATGATCCTCGTGCAAGGCACATGCAGGGCCCTCGTGTCACACGCAGGGCCCTCGTGTGACAGCCATGATCCTCGTGCAAGGCACGTGCAGGGCCCTCGTGTCACACGCAGGGTCCTCGTGTGACAGCCATGATCCTCGTGCAAGGCACGTGCAGGGCCCTCGTGTCACACGCAGGGCCCTCGTGTGACAGCCATGATCCTCGTGCAAGGCACGTGCAGGGCCCTCGTGTCACACGCAGGGTCCTCGTGTGACGCCCATGATCCTCGTGCAAAGCACGCGTGGGGGCCTCGTGTGATGCCCGCGGGTCCTCGTGCGACGCCCTGACCGCGTGACGCGCACCGGGACCCTCGTGCGAGGCACACATGGCCCTCGTGTCACACGCAGGGTCCTCGTGTGACGCCCATGATCCTCGTGCAAGGCACGCGTGGGGGCCTTGTGCGACGCCCGCGGGTCCTCATGCGACGCCTTTGCCGCATGACCAACACCGGGACCCTCGTGCCGGGCACACGCGGGGTCCCCGCGCGGGACCCCCCCCCCCTCGCCCTCGTGCCGGGCACGCGCGCGACCCCCGTGCGAGGCGCGCGTGCGAGGGCTGCGCTCTCCCCGCAGGCCGCCAGCTGACCATCTTCAACAGCCAGGCGGCCGTGCGGGTGGGGGGCCGCGACCGCGGGCGCCCCTTCCAGGGGCAGCTCTCGGGGCTCTACTACAACGGGCTCAAGGTGCTGGCGCTGGCGGCCGAGGGGCACCCGCGCGTGCGGCTCGAGGGGGACCTGCGCCTGGTGGGGGAGCCCCCCCCGCCCCCCGCCCCGCCCGGCGCCACGCCCGCGCCCCCCGACATGGCCACCACCATCATGGAGACCACCACCACCATGGCCACCACCACCACGCGCCGCGGGCGCTCGCCCACGCTCCGCGACACCGTCGCGCAGGTACGGGGCGGGGGGGGGATGGGTTCCCCTGGGTGCTGGGGTCCCCCCGCTGCAGGGTGGGGGTGGGGTGGGCACCCAGTGACCCCCCCGTCCCCCCCCACAGAACACGGACGACCTCCTGGTGGCCTCGGCCGAGTGCCCGAGCGACGACGAGGACCTGGAGGAGTGCGAGCCCGGCACAGGTGGGTGCTCCTCCGCGGGCGTGCCCCGGGCACACGCGTGTGCGACGCCCTCGCACGCCCGCCCGGGGCACGCCCAGCCCCCCCCCTCCGCACACGCGTGTCCGCAGACACGCTGCCGTGCAGGCTCACACGCACACCGGCACGCGTTGCACACACATGCACACGCGTGTGCACAAGAGCTGCTCCCCCGCCCGCACGCACACGCGTGCTCACAGCCGTGTCCACACGCGTGCACGAGGGCTACACACACGCGCCGTGCACGCGTGTGCACAAGAGCTGCTCACAACGGCCATGCACACGCACACGCCCAGCTGCACACGCGTGTGACACGGCTGCTCACACGGCTCGCGCACGCCTGCGCGCACAGGAGGGCCCCCGGCTGCGCACACCCCCCCCGCGCACACGCCTGCACACGCCTGCACACGCGTGAGCGACGCCTCGCACGCAGCTCACACGCGCCTGCCCCGCTCGCGGCCCCCCCCCGCACGCCCCCGCGCCCCCCGCGCCTGCGCCCCCCCCCCCCCCCACGCGCGGCCCTGCCCCGCACACACCTGCACACGCGTGTGCCCCGGGTTCCCGTGCAAGCCCCGCCCCTGGCCCCGCCCTTGCCCACTACAAGCCCTTGGCCCCGCCCCGACAGACGGACGGACGGACGGACGGACGGACAGGGAGGGGGCCCCGGCCTGTGGGTGTCCCCCCCGGACGCCTGGGTCCCCCCCCAACCCTGGGTGTCCCCCCCGGACACCTGGGTCCCCCCCCCCGAGCCCCGGGTGTCCCCCCCGGACGCCTGGGTCCCCCCCCCAGCACCCGTGGGTGTCCCCCCGGACGCCTGGGTGTCCCCCCAACATCACCCTTGGGTGTCCCCCCCAGCCCCCGTGGGTGTCCCCCCCGGACACCTGGGTCCCCCCCCCAGCCCCAGGTGTCCCCCCCGGACGCCTGGGTCCCCCCCCAGCACTCGTGGGTGTCCCCCCAGACGCCTGGGTCCCCCCGCCCGAGCCCCGGGTGTCCCCCCCGGACGCCTGGGTCCCCCCCCCCATCACCCGTGGGTGTCCCCCCGGACGCCTGGGTGTCCCCCCAACATCACCCTTGGGTGTCCCCCCCAGCACCCGTGGGTCCCCCCCAGCACCCGTGGGTGTCCCCCCGGACGCCTGGGTCCCCCCCCCCCCATCACCCTTGGTTGTCCCCCCCAGCACCCGTGGGTGTCCCCCCGGACGCCTGGGTCCCCCCCCCCCCATCACCCTTGGTTGTCCCCCCCAGCACCCGTGGGTGTCACCCCGGACGCCTGGGTCCCCCCCCAGCACCCGAGGGTGTCCCCCCGGACGCCTGGGTCCCCCCCCAGCCCCAGGTGTCCCCCCCGGACGCCTGGGTCCCCCCCCAGCACCCGTGGGTGTCCCCCCAGACGCCTGGGTCCCCCCCCCCGAGCCCCGGGTGTCCCCCCCGGACGCCTGGGTCCCCCCCCCAGCACCCGTGGGTGTCCCCCCGGACGCCTGGGTCCCCCCCCAGCCCCAGGTGTCCCCCCCGGACGCCTGGGTCCCACCCCAGCACCCATGGGTGTCCCCCCCGGACGCCTGGGTCCCCTGAGCCCCACTTGGCCCCGTATGGGGGAGGGGCGGCAGCGGTCAGGGGAGCGGGGGGGGAGGAGAGGGGGACAGACGGCCTGACGGACGGGGGGACTGACGGACAGACGACGGACAGACGACGGACACGGGGGGGGGGATGGCTGGCTGGCTGCAGCGTAGAACGGACGGACGGACGGACGGACGGATTCACGGCTGGGTTCGAGGAGGGACGGGTGGATTCAAGGACAGACGGACGGACACCTGGACAGACGGATGGTTCAAGGCTGCCCGGACTCAAGGACGGAGGGACGGACGGATTGAAGGACGGGCAGATCTGAGGATGGACGGATGGATGGACTTAGGGAAGGATGGATGGACGGACGGACAGACGGACAGACAGACAGGTGGATTCAAGGCAGGCTGGACGCGTGGATGGACGGACGTGTGGGCAGATGGACAGAGTCCAGACAGACGGACGAAGGAAGGGATGGGTGGACACATGGACGGATTCAAGGTTGGATGGATGGATGGACGGACGCACCAAGGGATGGACAGACAGATGGACGGATGCGTGGATGGACGGATTGGCTCAAGGCCGATGGATGGATTTATGGATGGACGGATCCAAGGCTGGATGGACGGATGGACAAATAGCTGGATTCAAGGCTGGATGGATTCAAGGACAGACGGATGGATGGACAGATGGATGGATTCATGGATGGACGGATGGATGGATGGATGGGTGGACGGACGGACGGACGGATGGATGGATGGATGGATGGATGGATGGATGGATGGACGGATGGATGGGTGGATGGACGGATGGATGGACGGGTGGATGGATGGACAGATGGATGGATGGATGGATGGATGGATGGACGGATGGATGGGTGGATGGATGGATGGATGGATGGATGGACGGATGGATGGGTGGGTGGATGGACGGATGGATGGATGGACGGATGGATGGGTGGATGGATGGATGGATGGATGGATGGACGGATGGATGGGTGGATGGATGGATGGATGGATGGATGGACGGATGGATGGGTGGGTGGATGGACGGATGGATGGATGGACGGATGGATGGGTGGGTGGATGGACGGACGGATGGACGGAAGGATGGACGGATGGATGGACGGATGGACGGATGGATGGACGGACGGACGGATGGACGGACGGATGGATGGACGAATGGATGGATGGATGGACGGATGGATGGACGGACGGACGGATGGATGGATGGATGGATGGATGGATGGGCGTATGGGTGGATGGGTTCAAGGCTGGCTGGCTGGATTCATGGGCGGGTTCAAGGCCGGATGAACAGATTCAAGGATGGATAGATGTGAGCACGAACGGATGCACAGATGGATGGATGGACAGACAGATGGACTCCAGGATGGATCTGTGGATGGACGGATGGAAACATGGATGGATGGATGGGTTCAAGGCTGGACTCAAGGCTTCACAGATGGATTCAAGGCTGGATGGATGCGGGGCAGGCTGGCTGGTTGGCTTCAACGCCGGATGGATGGATCTGAGGATGGACGGAAGGATGGATGGAGGGGTGGATGGGTGGATGGATGGATGGATGGATGGATGGATGGATGGATCTGAGGATGAACGGATGGATGGATGGATTGGTGGGTGGATGGATGGATGGATCTGAGGATGAATGGAAGGATGGATGGATGGATGGATGGATGCATGGATGGATCTGAGGATGAACGGAAGGATGGATGGATGGATGGGTGGGTGGATGGATGGATGGATGGATGGATGGATGGATGGATGGATGGATGGCCACGAGGATGGATTTATGGATAGATGGGTTCAAGGCTGGATGGACATGCGGATGGACGCACAGCTGCGGGTGGATGGACGGACAGATGGATGGCTAGACAGGTAGACGGACGGATGGATGGATGGATGGATGGATGGATGGATGGGTAGACAGACGGATGGACAGATGTGTGGATGGATGCATAGATGGATGGCTAGGCATGCGGCTGGAGGCACGGCTGTGGGTGGACAGATGGATGGATGGATGGATGGATGGATGGACGGATGGATGGACGCGCAGATGGATGGCCAGGTGTGCGGCTGGAGGCACGGCTGGCTGCAGGTGGATGGATGGATGGATGGATGGATGGATGGATACAGATGGATGGATGGATGGATGGATGGATGGATGGATGGATGGGTGGATAGATGGACGGATGGATGGATGGATGGACGGATGGATGGATACAGATGGATGGATGGATGGATGGATGGATGGATGGATGGATGGATGGGTGGATAGATGGATGGATGGATGGGTGGCTGACTGGCAGGGTGTGCGGCTGAAGACACGGCTGCAGGTGGACGGATGGATGGATGGATGTGAGGATGAACGGAAGGATGGATGGATGGACGGATGGACGGACGGACGGACGGATGGATGGATAGATGGATGGGTGGATCGATGGGTGGATGGATGGATGGATGGATGGACGGATGGATGGATGGACAGATAGATGGATGCATGGATGGATAGACAGATGGATGGATGGATGGATGGATGGATGGATGGAAGGATGGATGGACGGACGGATGGATGGATGGACGGATGGACGGATGGATGGACAGATGGATGGATGGATGGATGGGTGGATGGATGGATGGACGGATGGATGGACGGATGGATGGATGGGTGGACGGATGGATGGGTGGATAGATGGATGGATGGATGGGTGGATAGATGGATGGATGGATGGATGGCTGACTGGCAGGGTGTGCGGCTGAAGACACGGCTGCGGGTGGACAGATGGATGGATGGATGTGAGGATGAACGGAAGGATGGATGGATGGACGGATGGACGGACGGACGGACGGATGGATGGATAGATGGATGGGTGGATGGATGGGTGGATGGATGGATGGATGGATGGACGGATGGATGGATGGATGGATGGACAGATAGATGGATGCATGGATGGACAGACAGATGGATGGACAGACAGATGGATGGATGGATGGAAGGATGGATGGACGGACGGATGGATGGATGGGTGGATGGATGGATGGACAGATGGGTGGATGGAAGGATGGATGGACGGACGGATGGATGGATGGACGGACAGATGCATGGATGGATAGACAGATGGATGGATGGATGGATGGATGGATGGATGGATGGATAGATGGATGGATGGACAGATAGATGGATGGCTGGATGGCTAGGACAGACGGATGGCTGGACGTGCGGATGGCTGGAGGCACGGCTGGCTGTGGATGAACGGACGGACGGACGGATGGATGGATGGACAGATGGATGGCTGGACAGATAGCCGGATGGATGGCTGGATGGCTGGACAGACGTGCGGATGGCTGGAGGCACGGCTGGCTGCGGGTGACGGCCGCGTGGCCGCAGGCAGGGCCGGCCGGGCGCAGGCCGCTGGCGCCGCAGGGGTCGGCCGGCGGCACCTTCTCACCGAGTGTCTCTCTCTTCTTTTCTTTTTTGTTCTTTTTTTCTCTTTTTTCTTTCTTTCTTTTGTTTCTTTTTTTTGTGTGCTTTCCCTTCCTTCCTGCAATTTCTTTTTCCTCCACGCTAAAATCACCCGGCCCCATCCCGCGATGTAAGTTGACGGCAGCGCCGCGGTTTGCTCTTAAAAAAGAAAAAAAAAACCGAAAAAAGCAAAAAATAACAAAAGAACAAAAAATAACAAAAACCCAAAAAATAACAAAAAACCAAAAAAAACAACAAAAAACCAAAAAATAACAAAAAAACAAAAAATAACAAAAAAAACAGAAAAAACCTAAAAACTAAAAAAAAACCGGAAAAAAACCAAAAAGTAACAAAAAAACAAAAGACCAAAAAATAACAAAAAACCAAAAAATAACAGAAAAAACAGAAAAAAAACAAAAAAAAACAAAAAAAAACCCGGAAAAAAAAAATTAGCTAACGGAAAAGAAAAAAAAAAGCTATAAAAAGAGAAACGCCAAAGCTACCGGTAGCGGTGAGGCGGCGGCGCGCGGCGGCGGGGGGTCGGGGGGCCGGGCCCGGCGGGGCGGCCCCTGACACCCCCCCCTCCCCGCCCCCCCCCCTTTCTGTCTCCGCAGGCGGGGAGCTGGTGCTGCCGGCGTCCCCGGCGGGCGGCCCCGCCTCGCCGCCCCCCGCCCCCGCCGCGCCCCCGGGCTGCGGCCCCGACTGCGAGGAGCCCTCGGGCTTCGCCTCGGGCGAGGCGGCCGACCCCAACGCGCCGCCGGCCGACGACGAGGACTTCGCGGGCGGCGGCGGCGGCGGCGGAGGGGCCGCGCCCCCCTCCCCCCCCCGCCGCCGCGACGGGGCCTCCCCCCCCGCGCCCGCCAGCGAGGCCGCGCGCGCCGGCCCCGCCCCCACCGCTCCCGCCGCGCCGCTGCCGGGGCTGGTCCCGGCGGGAGAGCGGCACCCGCGCGAGGGCGCCGCGGGGGGGCGCTCGCGCGTGACGCCCCCCCCCGTGACGCGGCGCCCCGCTGTCCCCACAGCCGGGCCGGGCGCCGTGGAGGTGGTGCGCGAGGCGGGCGGCACCACCGGCATGGTGGTGGGGATCGTGGCGGCCGCCGCGCTCTGCATCCTCATCCTGCTCTACGCCATGTACAAGTACCGCAACCGCGACGAGGGCTCCTACCAGGTGGACCAGGGCCGCCGCTACATCGGCGCCGCGCCGCTCGCCGCCGCCGCCCCGGGGGGGGCGCCCTCTCCCGCCAGCGCCGCCGCCGCCGCCGCCCCCCCCGGCGGGGGGCCCGCCAAGGAGAAGGCGCCGCCCGCCGCGCCCAAGGCGCCCGGCAAGGCCCGGCGCAACAAGGACAAGGAGTACTACGTCTGAGGGGGTGCGGGGGGGCGCCGGCAGCGCGCCAGCCCCGCCCGCCAGGGGGCGCCGGCACCGCGCGAGTTCTCCCCCCACCCCCAGCTCGGGGGCAGCGGCAGCGCGCCAGCCCCGCCCGCCCGCCCGAGGGCGGCGGCACCGCGCGCTCCCACCGCCAGGGGGCGCCGGCACAGCGCGAACCCCCCCCGCCCGCCCGAGGGCGGCGGCACCGCGCGCTCCCACCGCCAGGGGGCGCCGGCAACCGCGCGACTTCTCCCCCCCCCGCCCGCCAGGGGGCGCCGGCAACCGCGCGACTTCCCCCCTCCCCCGCCCGCCCGAGGGCGGCGGCTCCGCGCGCTCCCACCGCCAGGGGGCGCCGCCCCCCCGCCCAGGGGCCCCGGCCCCGCCCCTTGCGGCACCTCCGTGCCCGCGCGTGCCCGTCCCCTCCGCCCGCCCCCCTCCCCCCCCCCCCCCCCCGAGAGGGAGAAGGGGCGCGGGGGGGGTCCCCGCGGGGCGTCAGAGGGCCCGGGGGGACGCGGGACCCCCCGCCCCGCCCCCGCCGATTGTTTTTTTACCTCCCCCCCCCCCCCCCCCCGGGTCTTTCTTTGGGTTTATTTTTTAATTATCGCTCCCGACGCCCCACGGGGTCGCGACCCCCGCCCGGCCCCGCCCCGCCCCGCGCGCACAGAGGAATACACGGTTCTATACTTCGTACAGCGGCTGCGCCTCTTCCTGCGCGTCCTCCCCGCCGCCAGGGGGCGGCGCGGCCCCCGCTGCCCGCGCCAGGCGGGGCGTCCCGGGGCGCGGCTCCGCCCCCTCCTCCGCGGCGCTTCCGCCCGGCGCGGGACGGGCGCGCGGAACCCCCGGAGCCCTGACCCCGGCGTGACCCCGGCCTCGCGCATGGAGGGGGGAGGAGGTGTCGGCGCCCCCCGGCGCTGCCGGTGAGGGGGCGGGGCCCGGGCGCCGCGGGGGCGGGGCTGTGGGGCTCGGACGCCCGGGTCCTCGGGAAGGGGGATGGGGGGGGGGGGGGGAGGGGGAGGGGGGAGGAGGGGAGCCGACGCCCGGGTCCCCTGCGGTGTGCGCGCGGGGGTGCCCGCGGGACCCCGGGGGGGCGTGCCGTGGGTGTCCAGGGCGAGTGTCAGGGGCTCCCCGCGGGGGTCTCTCCGCGGCTCCCCACGACGTCTCGGTGTCCCCCGCGGGGGTGTCCGTGGGCGCCCCGCCCCCAGGTCCCGCCGCCCTCGCCTTCCTGCCCGACGGCTCGCGCGTGCCGCTGTCGCTGGAGCCCGCGCCGGGGCCCACGGCCGGGGAGCTGCTGCGCCGCCTGCAGGGGGGCGCTGCGCCTCCCCCCCGTGGCCACCGAGGCGCTGGCGCTGTGGATGAGCTCGAGCCTGCTCGGTGAGCGGGGCGGGGCCTCGGCGGGGGGCGGGGCCTCGGCGGGGGCGGGGCCCTCGGCGGGGGGCGGGGCCGGGCCCCGGGGGTCCCACCCATCGCTGGGCTTCCTCGGGCGCCCGTGGGTGTCTGTGGGTCCTTGTGGGTGCCCGCGGGTCCCCGTGTCTCTGTGGGTCCCCGTGGGTGCCGTGGGCCCAGCGGGTGGCCATGGGTGTCCCTGCGTGTCCCCGTGGGTGGTCCCCGTGGGTCCTGGTGATCCCCGTGGGTGTCCCTGTGTGTCCCTGCGTGTGTTCCTCCATGTGTCCCCGTGGGTGTCCCTGCTTGTCCCCACGGGTCTGTGGGTCCCGGTGACCCCGTGGGTGTCCCTGCGTGTCCGGGCGGGTCCCCGGTGACCCCATGTGTGTCCCTGCGTGTCCCCATGGGTCCCAGTGATCCCCGTGTGTGTCCCTGTGGGTGTCCCTGCGGGTCCTGGTGACCCCGTGGGTGTCCCTGCATGTCCCCATGGGTCCTGGTGACCCCGTGGGTGTCCCTGCGGGCCCCGGTGATCCCCGTGGGTGTCCCTGTGTGTCCCCATGGGTCCCGGTGACCCCGTGGGTGTCCCCGCGTGTCCCCGCGGGTCCCAGTGACCCCGTGGGTGTCCCCGCGTGTCCCCATGGGTCCCAGTGATCCCCGTGGGTGTCCCTGCGTGTCCCCGTGGGTGTCCCCATGGGGTCCCGGTGATCCCCGTGGGTGTCCCTGCCTGTCCCCACGGGTCTGTGGGTCCTGGTAATCCCCGTGGGTGTCCCTGTGTGTCCCTGTGGGTCCCGGTGACCCCGTGGGTGTCCCCGCGTGTCCCTGTGGGTGTCCCCGCGGGTCCCAGTGACCCCGTGGGTGCCCCTGCGTGTCCCTGTGGGTGTCCCCCGCGGGGTCCCAGTGACCCCGTGGGTGTCCCCGCGTGTCCCCGCGGGTCCCGGTGACCCCGTGGGTGTCCCCGCGGGTCCCGGTGACCCGTGGGTGCCCCGCAGAGGTGCAGCTCAAGCGCGGCACCGTCCCCTGCGCTGCTGCGGCAGTGGCCGGAGCTGCTGCTGCGCTTCAGCCTGGGCTCCCCCTCGGACATCGCCCACGGTGAGCCCCCCCCCAGCACCCCCAGCACCCCGGGGGTCCCCGGCCCCCCCAGCACCCCGGGGGTCCCCGCCCCGCTCACCCGGGGTCCCCGCAGACGAGCCCTGCCTGCAGCTGCGCAGGAACGTCTTCTTCCCCCGCAGCAAGGAGCTGGAGGTGAGCGCGCCCCCACGCGGGGACCCCCACCCCTGGGTGCTGGGGGGGACCCCGGCGGGTGGGGGCTGGGACAGTGGGTCTGGGGGGGGACCATGGAGGTGGGGGGGTGACGCGGCGGGGGTGACGTGGGAGGGTGACGCAGCGGGTGACGCGGTGGGTGACGCAGTGGGGTGACGCAGTGGGTGACACAGGGTGACACAGGGTGACGCAGCAGGTGACGCGGTGGGGTGACACAGTGGGTGACACGGCAGTGGGTGACACAGCAGGTGACGCAGTGGGTGCTGCAGCAGGGTGACACGGCAGCGGGTGACGCAGTGGGTGACACATGGTGGGTGACACGTTGGGTGACGCAGTGGGTGACATGGCAGCGGGTGATGCAGCGGGTGATGCGGTGGGTGACACAGCCGGGTGACACAGTGGGTGACGCAGCGGGTGACACAGTGGGGTGATGCAGTGGGTGACGCAGGGGGTGACATGGCAGTGGGTGACACAGTGGGTGACGCAGGGGGTGACGCAGTGGGGTGATGCAGTGGGTGATGCAGCGGGTGACATGGCAGCGGGTGATATGGCAGCGGGTGACGCGGGGGGTGCCGCAGTGGGTGACGCGGCAGTGGGTGACGCGGTGGGTGATGCAGTGGGTGACACAGTGGGGTGACACAGTGGGTGACATGGCAGCGGGTGACACAGTGGGTGATGCAGCGGGTGACACAGTGGGTGACGCAGTGGGGGTGACACGGCAGCGGGTGACACAGCGGGTGACATGGTAGTGGGTGACACGTTGGGTGACGCGTTGGGTGACACGTTGGGTGACACAGTGGCTGACATGTTGGGTGACACGTCGGGTGACGTGTTTGGGTGACACGTCGGGTGACGCGGTGGGTGACACGGCAGTGGGTGACAACATTGGGTGACACAGTGGGTGACACGGTGGGTGACATAGCTGGGTGACGCGTCGGGTGACGCGTTGGGTGACGCGTTGGGTGACGCAGTGGGTGACGCGTTGGGTGACACGGTGGGTGACACATCGGGTGACGCGTTGGGTGACACGTTGGGTGACACGGTGGGTGACACGTCGGGTGACACGTCGGGTGACACGTGGGGTGACACGTTGGGTGATGCGGTGGGTGACACGGTGGGTGACGCGGTGGGGTGACGCGTTGGGTGACGCGTTGGGTGACGTGGTGGGTGACACGTCGGGTGACATGTTGGGTGACGCGTTGGGTGACACGGTGGGTGACACGTCGGGTGACGCGGTGGGTGACGCGGTGGGTGACACGGTGGGTGACACGGTGGGTGACACATCGGGTGACGCGTTGGGTTGACACGTCGGGTGACACGGTGGGTGACGCGTTGGGTGACGCGTTGGGTGACGCGTTGGGTGACATGGCGGGTGACACATTGGGTGACACGGTGGGTGACACGGTGGGTGACGCGTTGGGTGACACGGTGGGTGATGCGGTGGGTGACACATCGGGTGACGTGGTGGGTGACGCGTTGGGTGACACGGTGGGTGACACGTCGGGTGACGCGTCGGGTGACACGGTGGGTGACACAGCAGTGGGTGACAACATTGGGTGACACAGTGGGTGACACGGCGGGTGACATAGCTGGGTGACGCGTCGGGTGACACGTTGGGTGACACGTTGGGTGACGCGTCGGGTGACACGTCGGGTGACGCGTGGGTGACAACGGTGGGTGACACGTCGGGTGACACGTCGGGTGACACGGTGGGTGACACGTCGGGTGACGCGGTGGGTGACACGGTGGGTGACACGGTGGTGACGCGTCGGGTGACACGTTGGGTGACACGGTGGGTGACGCGTTGGGTGACACGGTGGGTGACACGGTGGGTGACACGTCGGGTGACGCGGTGGGTGACGCGTCGGGTGACACGGTGGGGTGACACGGTGGGTGACATGTCGGGTGACACGTTGGGTGACACGGTGGGTGACACGTTGGGTGACACGTCGGGTGACGCGGTGGGTGACACGGTGGGTGACACGGTGGGGTGACACGTCGGGTGACGCGTTGGGTGACACGGTGGGTGACACGTCGGGTGACGCGTTGGGTGACACGGTGGGTGACACGTCGGGTGACACGTCGGGTGACGCGGTGGGTGACACGGTCGGGTGACACGTCGGGTGACACGGTGGGTGACACGGTGGGTGACACGTCGGGTGACACGGTGGGTGACGCGTCGGGTGACATGTCGGGTGACACGTCGGGTGACACATTGGGTGACGCGTTGGGTGACACATCGGGTGACGCGTTGGGTGACACGTCGGGTGACGCGTTGGGTGGCGCAGCTGGAGCAGGAGGAGCTGCTGCGGCTGCTGTACGAGGAGGCGCGGGCGCAGCTGCTGGCCGGGCGCTGCCCCGTGGACCCCCCCGCGGCGCGGGAGCTGGGGGCCCTCGCCTGCCGCCTGCGCCTGGGCCCTTCCAGCCCGGCCGCCACAACGGCCCGGAGCCTGCGGTCAGCACCCCCAGACCCCCGGCACCCCCAGACCCACGGCACCCCCAGACCCGCGGCACCCCCAGACCCCCGGCACCCCCAGACCCACCCACGGCACCCCCAGACCCCGCACACCCCCAGACCCAGGCACCCCCAGACCCACAGCACCCCCAGACCCCCAGCACCCCCAGACCCGCGCACCCCCAGACCCACAGCACCCCCAGACCCACGGCACCCCCAGACCCACAGCACCCCCACCCAGAGCACCCCCAGACCCCCGGCACCCCCAGACCCACCCATGGCACCCCCAGACCCACCCACGGCACCCCCAGACCCCCGGCACCCCCAGACCCACCCACGGCACCCCCCAGACCCACAGCACCCCCAGACCGCGCACACCCCAGACCCACCCACGGCACCCCCAGACCCACCCATGGCACCCCCAGACCCACGCACCCCCAGACCCACCCACTGCACCCCCAGACCCCCGGCACCCCCAGACCCACGGCACCCCCAGACCCACTGCACCCCCAGACCCACGGCACCCAGACCCAGACCCGGCACCCCCAGACCCACGGCACCCCCAGACCCACCCATGGCACCCCCAGACCCGCGCACCCCCAGACCCACAGCACCCCCAGACCCACCCATGGCACCCCCAGACCCACGGCACCCCCAGACCCACAGCACCCCCAGACCCCCAGACCCACAGCACCCCCAGACCCACGGCACCCCCAGACCCACTGCACCCCCAGACCCCCGGCACCCCCAGACCCACGGCACCCCCAGACCCACCCATGGCACCCCCAGACCCACGGCACCCCCAGACCCACAGCACCCCCCAGACCCCCGGCACCCCCAGACCCGTGCACCCCCAGACCCACCCACTGCACCCCCAGACCCCCGGCACCCCCAGACCCCCGGCACCCCCAGACCCAGTGCACCCCAGACCCCCGGCACCCCCAGACCCACGGCACCCCCAGACCCAGGCACCCCCAGACCCACCCATGGCACCCCCAGACCCACGGCACCCCCAGACCCACAGCACCCCCAGACCCCCAGACCCACAGCACCCCCAGACCCACGGCACCCCAGACCCACTGCACCCCCAGACCCCCGGCACCCCCAGACCCACGGCACCCCCAGACCACCCATGGCACCCCCAGACCCACGGCACCCCCAGACCCACAGCACCCCCAGACCCCCGGCACCCCCAGACCCGTGCACCCCCAGACCCACCCACTGCACCCCCAGACCCCCGGCACCCCCAGACCCCCGGCACCCCCAGACCCAGTGCACCCCCAGACCCCGGCACCCCCAGACCCACGGCACCCCCAGACCCAGGCACCCCCAGACCCACCCATGGCACCCCCAGACCTACAGCTCCCCCAGACCCGCAGCACCCCCGACCCACGGCACCCCCAGACCCACAGCACCCCACAGACGCCCAGCCCCGGGACCCCCAGCACCCCACAGACCCCTGCCCGGGATCCACAGCACACCACAGACCCCGGCCCAGGACCCCCAGCACCCCACAGACCCCTGGCCCCGGGACCCCCAGCACCCCTCAGACCCCTGCCCAGGACCCTCAGCACCCCACAGACCCCTGCCCAGGACCCCCAGCACCCCACAGACGCCCAGCCCCGGGACCCCCAGCACCCCCCAGACCCCTGCTCAGGACCCCCAGCACCCCACAGACGCCGAGCCCCGGGACCCCCAGCACCCCCCAGACGCCCAGCCCCGGGACCCCCAGCACCCACAGACCCCAGCCCCAGGACCCCCAGCACCCACAGACCCCTGCCCAGGACCCCCGGCACCCCACAGACCCCCACCCCAGGGGCTGGCTCGCCCCCCCAGCACAGCCCTCACCCCCCCCCCGCCCCTCCCCCCAGGCCGCTGCTGGGGGAGCTGCTGCCCCCCGGCCCCCGGGCCGAGGGGGGCTGTGGGGGGCCCTTCGCCGGCGGGGCCCCCGCCCGCCCCCCCCCGAGGAGGGGCTGCTCGAGGCCTTCGCCCGCACCCCCGGCCCCCAGGCCCCCCCCGCCGCCCTCTACCGCGCCTTCCTGCACCGCTGCCACGCGCTGCCCGGCTACGGGTGAGTGGGGGGACCCCTGGGACCCCCCCCCCCCCTCCCCAGACCCCTGGGGACCCCAGCGTTCCAGCCCTGCAATTCAGCCTGGGGTCCAGGCATTCGGGCCCCCCTGCACCCCACAGCCACCCAGGGACCCGGGTGTCTGGGGAGGGACCCCCCCCCCGGGGAGGGACCCCCCCACTGCACCCCACAAGTGCCCCCAGGGACCCTTGGGAGAGACCCCCCCCCCACTGCACCCCACAAGTGCCCCCAGGGACCCAGGTGTCTGGGGAGGGGGTGAGGGACCCCCCCACTGCACCTAACAAGTGCCCCCAGGGACCCAGGTGGCTGGGGAGGGGGTGAGGGACCCCCGGACTGCACCCCACAAGTGACCCCAGGGACCCAGGTGTCTGGGGAGGGGGTGAGGGACCCCCCCCCACTGCACCCCACAAGTGACCCCAGGGACCCAGGTGTCTGGGGAGGGGCTGAGGGGACCCCCGGACTGCACCCCACAAGTGACCCCAGGGACCCAGGTGGCTGGGGAGGGGGTGAGGGACCCCCCCCACTGCACCCCACAAGTGACCCCAGGGACCCTTGGGAGAGACCCCCCCCCCCACTGCACCCCACAAGTGCCCCCAGGGACCCAGGTGTCTGGGGAGGGGGTGAGGGACCCCCCCCACTGCACCTAACAAGTGCCCCCAGGGGACCCAGGTGGCTGGGGAGGGGGTGAGGGACCCCCCCGCACTGCACCCCACAAGTGACCCCAGGGACCCAGGTGTCTGGGGAGGGGGTGAGGGACCCCCGGACTGCACCCCACAAGTGACCCCAGGGACCCAGGTGGCTGGGGAGGGGGTGAGGGACCCCCCCACTGCACCCCACAAGTGCCCCCAGGGACCCTTGGGAGAGAGCCCCCCCCCCCACTGCACCCCACAAGTGCCCCCAGGGACCCAGGTGTCTGGGGAGGGGGTGAGGGACCCCCCCCACTGCACCTAACAAGTGCCCCCAGGGACCCAGGTGGCTGGGGAGGGGGTGAGGGACCCCCCCGCACTGCACCCCACAAGTGACCCCAGGGACCCAGGTGTCTGGGGAGGGGGTGAGGGACCCCCGGACCTGCACCCCACAAGTGACCCCAGGGACCCAGGTGGCTGGGGAGGGGGTGAGGGACCCCCCCACTGCACCCCACAAGTGCCCCCAGGGACCCAGGCGGCTGGGAGGGACCCCCCCCCCCGGAGGGACCCCCCCACTGCACCCCACAAGTGCCCCCAGGGACCCAGGCGTCCGGCCCCCCCCCCCCCCCCAGATGCGCCTTCTTCCCGGGGGCCATCGACCGCCCCCCCGGGGGGCTGCTGAGCCGGGGGGGGCTGCGCCCCGTCAGCGTCGCCGTGGGGCTGGGGGGCGTCACCATCATCGACCCCCGAGAGAAGGTACGGGGGGGGGGGGGCAGGATTGGTGCTGGGGGGGGGTGTCTATGGGCAGGATCGGGCCCATGGGGGGGGGTCTGTGGGGCAGAGTGGGGGCTGGGGCGGTGTGGGGGGGGGGGGTGGCTTGGGGTCAGCGTGGGGGTCAGCTTTGGAGGGACGCCGTGGGGTGGGGGGGTGTCACCATCATCGACCCCCGAGAGAAGGTACGGGGGGGGGGCAGGATTGGTGCTGGGGGGGGTCTATGGGCAGGATTGGGCCCATGGGGGGGGTGTCTGTGGGGCAGAGTGGGGGGGGGTGGCTTGGGGTCAGCGTGGGGGTCGGCTTTGGAGGGACGCCGTGGGGCGAGGGGAAGCTGGGGGGCACGGGGGGGGAGGGGGCCGCAGTGGGGCTGACCCCCTCCCCCCCCCAGCACGTGCTGCTGTCGCTGCCCCTCTCCGAGCTGTGCTGGGAGCTGGTGGGCGCCGTGGGGCAGGAGGGGGACGGCGTGGGGCAGGACGGGGACGCCGTGGGGCAGGAGGGGGACACCGTGGGGCAGGAGGGGGAGGCCGTGGGGCCCCCCCAGCTGTGGCTCGAGTTCGACGGCGACCACGAGGGAGCCCCCGTCAACCGCCTGCTACGAGTCTTCTCCCCCCCAGGTCAGCCCCACGGCCGCGCCCCATGGATCTGCTGGGGGGAGGGGGGCCCTGCCGTGGGGGGGCCGTGGGGCTCGGCTCTGCCCCCCCAGGCCGGTTGGGGGGGCAACAGGGGGTGTTTGGGAGGCGGTGGGGCTCAGCTCGGCCCCCCCCCCCCCCCGGGTGGTTGGGGGGCAGCAGGGTGGCACTGGGGGTGGTGGGGGGCGGTTTGGGGGGGCGGGGTGCAGCTGCCCCCCCCCCCCCGGGGTAACTGGGGGCCAGGTGGGGGGCAGCGGGAGGCAGTTGGGGGGCGGCTCTCCTCCTCCAGGGCGACTGGGGGGCAGCTGGGAGGCACTGGGGGGTGGTTGGGGGGCACTGGGGATGCTGGGGTGTCCTGGGGGTGTACTGGGAGGCACTGGTTGGCACTGGGGGGATGCTGGGGGGCACGGGGGGGATGCTGGGGGGCACGGGGGGATGCTGGGGGCACTGGGGGATGCTGGAGGCACTGGGGGGGGGGTTGAGGGGCACTGGGGGATGCTGGGGGGCACTGGGAGGCACTGATTGGTACTAGGGGAATGCTGTGGTGCCCTGGGGGTGTACTGGGAGGCACTGGTTGGCACTGGGGGATGCTGGGGGGCACTGGGGGGATGCTGTGGGGCACTGGGGGATGTTGGGGGGCACTGGGGGATGCTGGGGGGCACTGGGGGGGATGCTGTGGGCACTGGGGGACGTTGAGGGGCACTGGGGGGCACTGGTTGGCACTAGGGGGATCCTGGGGTGATGCTGGGGGGCACTGGGGGATGCTGGGGGGCACTGGGGGGGATGCTGTGGGGCACTGGGGGACGTTGAGGGGCACTGGGGGCACTGGTTGGCACTAGGGGGATCCTGGGGTGATGCTGGGGGCACTGGGGATGCTGGGACGCACTGGGGGATGCTGGTTGGCACGGCTGGGCGCTGGGGGGCACTGGTTGTCACTGGGGGATGCTGGGGGGCACTGGTCGGCACTGGGGGGATGCTGGGCGGCACTGGGAGATGCTGGGGGCACTGGGGGGATGCTGGTCGGCACTGGGGGGAGCTGGGGGGCGCTGCCCAGCCCGCCCCCCCCCAGGCCCCCCTGATGAGCGCCCTCATCGAGTGCTGCATCGAGCTGGGCGGGGCCGGGCCGCCGCGCGCCCCCGACGGCCCCGCGCGGGGCGCCCCCTTGCGGCCGCAGGACAGCGTCACCCGCCCGCGCCTGCAGCGCCTGGCCACGATCGACTACGTGCGGGAGGGTGGGCGCGGGGGGGGCCGGGGGGCGCGGGGGGGGGGGGGTGTCTGGGGGGGCGGGGGGCGGGGGGGACACGGGGGACAGAGAGGGGGCGGGGGGGACGCGTGGGAATACAGGGGCCTGTGGGGGGGCAGGGATGTGGGGGGACGGGGGGGCAGGGGGACAGAGAGGGGGCTGTGGGGGGACACACGGGGGGACACACGGGGGACATGGAGGGAGAGGGGGCTGGTGGGGGCGGGGGGCGCGGGGTGAGGAGCACGTCGGGGGGGCACACGGGGGGGCCCAGGCGTGCGCTGACCCCCCCCGTGTCCCCCAGGGCAGGAGCTGCGGCGGGTGAAGCCCCCCCGGCGCTCGGCCTCCTTCTTCGGGCTGGGGGGGGGCTCCCACCGCCCCGTGCCGGGGGGGGGCCGGGCTGGAGCAGGGCTGAGCCCCCCCCTCCCCGGACTGGGAGCCCCTCCAGGGCAGACTGGGAGCCGGCCCCCGAGGGAGTCCGGGGACCCCCCCACTTTGGACCGACCACCCCCTCGCACACAAATAAACTGCAGGGACGGGCGTTTTGGGGCGCTTCGTGGCGGATGCGGGGTTGATCGGGGTGGCCTGGGGCGGACCGGGGGCGGTCCGGGGCGGTTTGGGGCTCGTTCGGGACATTTTGGGGCACCTTGTGGCAGATTTGGGGTACTCTGCTGCTAACTCCGGGCGGTTCGGGGCTGATCCAGGACAGATCGCGGCATTTTGGGGCTCATTCTGGCGCTCCGGGGCCCGTCGCGGCGGTCCGGGGGCCGGTTCGGGGCAGTTCGGGAAGTTTCGGGGCAGTTCGGGAAGTTTCGGGGCCGGTTCGGGGCAGTTCGGGAAGTCCGGGGCAGTTCGGGAAGTTCCGGGGCCGGTTCGGGGCAGTTCGGGAAGCCCCGGGGCAGTTCGGGAAGTTCCGGGGCAGTTCGGGAAGCCTCGGGGCAGTTCGCGTGGGCGGCGCTGCGAAATGGCGGCCCCACGTGACGGCAGCCATTTTGTGTCCGAGGAGGAGGAGGGCGGGGCCTCGCGTCCCGCGATGGGCGGGGGGGCGCTCCCCTCATTAGCGCTACCGAACCCCGCGGCCCGCACGCACCTCCCTCGCCCCGCCGCTGCCTCTGGGGCAAATCCCGCCGGTTTCGGGTCACCGCTCTCCCGCCCAGCCTTCGCGGTCCTCCCCGGGCACAAAGCACCCCAAAACTCGAGCATTTCGCTGTTCAGCCCCATTTCCCCCGCGCTCCCCGCCACCCAAGGGGCTATTTTAAACCGACTTCACCGCGGTTTTTCAGCGGTAAAGCCCCAGCCCGCCCCCGGCCCTGCGGCAAAGCCGCCTCAGCTTCGAATAACGTTTCAAGGAGAGTCAACGATTCGGGAAAGCTTCGTGCTCTGAAAGCGGGGAGCCGAGGGTTATTTGCGCTTCACTGACACAGGTAAATCTCGGCTCTGAAATCGAGCAGGTTGACAAACCGAAAAAACACGAATATTTGGGGGAATCAAGTAAATGTTTGGGAAGAGGGCTTCCGGAGGGAGGCCGCCCGCCGGCCCTGCCCCGGGGGAGGAGGGGAGGCCGGGTTTCGGGGCGCCGGTTCTGCCGGTGCTCGGGCTGGAGGCCGCACTCTGCCCCAGGGACGGGCCGCGCGGCGGGGACGCACGCGTTTCCTAAGGTAAAACCAAGGGGAAAAGGGTGGATTTATATTTTTTTTTTTTTTTTTTTTCCTACTTTTTCGTCTCTCCCGGCTCCGCGCTGCAGCGGGGGGGGACCCCCCCATTCCGGGGACCGAGCGCCCGCGCCCGCCCCCGCAGCACTGCGGCACGGCGCGGGGGCGGGGCCGGCGGGGGCGGAGCCCGCAGGGGCGGGGGCGGAGCGCGCATGCGCAGTGCTGCGCTGCGCCACCCGCAGCGGCCGGGCCGGCCGGCGCCGGTTAGAACCGGCCGCGGGGCCGCAGCACGGCGGGGCCCCCGCCCTCACCGCGTATCCCTCCGCCGGCCGGGCCCGGCCCCCGAACCCCGTTTTTTTTCCCTGTCGATGGGCGTGGAGGAGATGTAAACTTAAAGTTGGGGGGAGGGGGAGCGAAGGGGGGGGGGGGCGGGGATTTCTGCCGTTTTGGCGGGGGTTTGGGGCTCCCTGGTTGGGATGGGGGTGGGGAACGCGGTAAAGCGCCCCCTCCCCCCGCTTTCCTGAGGTAATTTTTGTGTGAAAAGTTAAAAATAGCTGGTTTTCAAGAGAGAGAAAATCCTCAGGAAATCTGCCTTTGGGATGCAAGAATGGTGAGGAATTGGGGAGGATTCCCCCAAATCCCTGTGGAGAGCGGGTTGGGGGGGAGGCGGAGGGGTCCTCTCCTTGTGGGCTCAGAAAGGGGCTGTTTGAGTGAAAAAAGGAGCTGAACGACTGCCGTTTCCCCTTGGTGCTGTTTTTTGAAGCCTCCCTCATGATTCTGTGCCAAGTTGGGGCCAAAATCAGTACCCTGGGCCTCAAAACCGGCTTAAACTGGCCTAAATCTGCTGGCAGAGCTGTTGGGCCTCTTCTGGGCTCATTTTGAGCGTTTTTAATGCTATCCCCAGTTACAACAGCTTTTCCACCCAGCCGGGTTTGTGGGTTTTGTTGTGTTGTGGGGGTTTTTTTTTAAGAACAAAACACTAGGTTTTGGTGAAAACCAGGTTTACCTGTCCAATGGAAAAATGCCTTAAAATGGACCCTCCAGGTCCAGCCCTGAGGGAAAAGCAGCTTTTGGGGGCATTTCCATGCAGAAAACGTGAACTCTGGCCATGTTGCAGCTGAGAAAATGATTTCAAAGCTGAAATTGCATGTGCGTTTCTTCTTAAAAACAGACAGAAACGGCAAATCATTGCTGCAAAAATCATCCTTGTGTAAATTCTCCCTGAAAACACAGGTTGTGAGTGAGGGGAGGCCTCTCCGTACAGCTGAAATGGTGGAAAAAATCCCGGTTTTGTGGGCCTTAATGGCAGAATAATGCAGCAAAATAATAGTGAAATATTATCTCCCGCAGGAAACGCCTTGGAACGCGTCGGAAAAAACTCGCCCTGCGCCTCCCGAGTGCCTTGCTGGCTTCGTCAGCAGCTTAATTAGCCCCGGATCGGCTTTAATTACAGCTTTCGGGGGTGGGGGGTGGGGGGAGGGGTATGTTCTCTCTACTAGCACTTTTGGGGTTCAATTTTCTGCCCGGAAATGCCTCAAAATACCACAAAAGGTGATTTATTTTTTTTCTTTTTTTTCACTTGGTTGCAAACAGGCCATGCCATGACTCAGCACAGCCTTGAAATGCAGAGATTTTGGCCTATTTTCATGGAAAGGAAAAAGTAAAAAAGGGTTATTTGGGCTTTGCTAGGAGAGGACTAAAAGTTTGGGCTTTTGTGGAAAGGGGTGAAAATAAGTATTAAAAAAAAAGGGTCATTTGTGATTTGCTGGAAACAAAGGAAATAGGTGAAAAAAAAGGGTTTCTGGGTCTGTGTGTCCCCCTCCAGAGCCAAGCATCGCTCACCTTTTCTTCCCAGGATTTGTGGCTGTTCTGGGAGAAAAGGAGCGTTTCTCGCAAGGGCCCAGACCCATGACGCAGCAAGAGTGAAAGCAACATTCACTATTAAATAACAAGAATGCTCTAAAATCATCCAGAAAGGTCAGAATGGAAATTTTTTTTGCGCAGAACAAGCAAAATCATGCAAAAAAATTTGGCGTCAAATTTAACCATTTTCATGCTAAAACACACGGGGTGGCTGAATGCCTCCCACTGCTGGGATGATTTATAGGAGGAAAAAAAAAAAAAAAGAGGTTTTCTCGAATGCCGAGGCAGGATTGATTTTTTTGTTTGCTGCCCTTTTTTGGCGATTTCGGGGATTATTTCTTCGCCCCTGCGCGGAGGCAGCTGCGGCAGCGGTGACGTGTGTCGGCTTTATAAGGCGGGGGGCCCAGCGCAGGCGGGCGCTCTGCGAGGAAGCAGCCCCGGATCGCCATTAATTCTCCCAAGAACGGCGATTCCCTCGGCGGCAAGAGCCAGAGCCGGCTGCGGCGCTTCTCGCTGCGAAAAAAGCTCACAAAGCTGCTGAATTTTTTTTTTTTTTTAAAAAAAAGCTCTTAAAGCTGCTTTATTTTTTTAAAGAAAGGCTCTTAAAGCGTCTTTATTTTTTTTGAAAAAGCTTTTAAAGCTACTAGCTGCTTTATTTAAAGAAAAAAAAAGATCTGAAAGCTGTTGCCTTTAAAGAAAAAAAAAAATGCTCTTAAGCTGTTTTGTTTTTTTGAATTCTTAAAATATGGCAGTTCAATCATTTGGAAGAGCCGGAGTGAGCTGGGGCGCTTCTTTTAATGAAAAAAAGCTCTCAAAGCTGCTTTATTTTGTTTAAAACTAGGCTCTTAAAGCTGGTTTTTTTGAAAAAAACCGAAGCTCTTAAGGCTGTTTCCTTTAAGAAAAAGCAGCTCTCAAAGTGGTTTTTTTTTTTTTAATTCTTAAAATACCATAATTTGATAGTTCAGAAAAGCTGGAGCGAGCCAAGGCGCTTTTTTTAATGAAAAGAAGCTTTCAAAGCAGCTTTGCTTTAAAAAAAAGTGCACTTTTTAAAGCTGATTTCCTCTAAAATAGCTCTTAAAGCTATTTTATTTTTTAAAAAGCTCCTAAAGCTTTTTTTTATTTTTTAAAAGGCTCTTAAAGCTGTTTCATTTTTTTTAAAAAAAGCTCCTAAAGCTGCTTTCTTTCCAAAAAAGCTGTTGAAGCTCTTTTGCTTGTTTCTCCTTAGAAGCAGCGCCGGGCTGGGGGAGCACAGGTTGGGTGCGGATGTTTTGGGAGAGTTTGGGGTGAAATGCGTCGTTTTAAGCCAAGACAGAAGATTGCTGGCAAAGGAAGATGGATTGAGAGAGGAGATGATTGGGGGAGAAAAAGGAAAAATCAAGAGTGAAGATAAACCTTGGCAGGGAGCGAGATTAACGGCTTGAAGAGAGAAAGGAGGGAATTTAATTTTTTCCCCCAGTGGCCGCGGCTGGGGGAAAAAAAGGACTTTTTGGTAAAAGGTGGCGGCTGGCAGCCAGGAAGGAGGTGCTGGGCAGGGCAGCCCCAGGAAGAGGAGAAAGAAGTGAAAAAGGAGGACGAGAAAGGAGAAAAGAGGGAGGGGAAAAAAAAAAAAAGAGCCGGTGCAAATTGGCGAAGCTGGAGGAAATAAATCCTAAAAATTAAGGGGACAAAGAGCCATGAAGATGGGTGAAGCTGGAGGAGAAAATAGAAAAAACCCCAGAAAACAGAAAGACAGAAAATAGAAAAAAATTGAGAAAATGGAAAAGAATTTGAGAAAATAGAAAAAAATGAGAAAATGGAAAAGAATTTGAGAAAATAGAAAAAAATTGAGAAAATAGAAAAAAGAATTGAGAAAATAGAAAAATGAATTGAGAAAACAGAAAAACGAATTTGAGAAAATAGAAAAATGAATTTGAGAAAATAGAAAAAGAATTTGAGAAAATAGAAAAATGAATTGAGAAAATAGAAAAATGAATTTGAGAAAATAGAAAAAACGAATTGAGAAAATAGAAAAAAAGAACTGAGAAATAGAAAAAAGAACTGAGAAAATAGAAAAAAGAATTTGAGAAATAGAAAAAAGAATTGAGAAAATAGAAAAAAGAATTGAGAAAATAGAAAAAAAGAATTGAGAAAATAGAAAAAACAAATTTGAGAAAATAGAAAAAACGAATTTGAGAAAACAGAAAAAACGAATTTGAGAAAACAGAAAAAAGAATTGAGAAAACAAAAAAGAATTGAGAAAACAGAAAAAAATAATTTGAGAAAATAGAAAAAAGAATTGAGAAATAGGAAAAAGAAGTAGAGAAAAGAAAAAATAATCTGGAAATTTGAGAAGCCAGAAAACAAAGAAACCTCGAAGGAGCCGTGGGAATCGGTGAAGCCAGAGAAGCGGAGAAAAGGCAGGCAAAAGCGAGGAGAGAGAAACAATGCAGAGGAAAAAGAGGAAATAGCAAAACCCCAGAAGAAATAGCCCAAAGAACGGAGAGAGAAGCTCGAGGGAAGGAGGAAGCAGCGCCCGCAGAGCCCCGCACAGCAGCCGGGCGCGGGGGACCGGACCCCCCCCCCGCAGGCCGGCGGAGCGGAGCGGAGCGAGGAGCTGGCGGAGCGCCCCCTACCGGAGCCGCGGCCGGGTGAGGCCCTTCCCCCGCTGCGGGGGCCGGGGGGCGGGGGGCTCTTGTTGCAGGCGCCGCGGCCGTCGCCCCCCCCACTCCCCCCTTTTTTCTGTAAAACCCCCGAGAAACGGGGACCCCCCCCCCGCCCCGCTCCGCCCGTCGGCGCAGAGTAGGTGAGCGCAAACCCCCGCTTCTTCCCCCAAAAGCGGCGGCGCGGGGGGGGGGGGGGCAGGAGAAGGACGGTGGTGCGGGGGGGCCGGGGGTGTCTCCGTGTTTTTTCCCCCTCAGGGAAGCAGGAAAACGCAGGAAAACAAAAAAAACAAAAAAAGGCAAATAATGGTGAGAAAAATGCCAAGGAAAAATAGGAAGAGACCCCGGTCTGGGGATTTAACCAAAAAAAGGCAAATCCGCACCCAAACTGCGCTCAGGAGATTTTCCGCAGGCACCTTTGAGGATAAAAACACTGATTTGATTAATGTGGAGCCGGTCAGAAGTAAGATTTTAATTTGATTTTCGCTTTTCGGGGCGTTTCTGGTGGTTTCTGGCTGGTGGAGCGGGGGCAGGGTCTGGCGGGGGGGGGGGGGGGCGGCGCGTTTTGGGCTTGTTTCCAGCCTTTCCGCAGATGCAGTGGTAGGAGGCAGCTGGGAAGAAAAGCCGCTTTTTTTGCCCCAAAATGGAGCTGGAAAATCAGGATTGTGGCTCGTGCCGAGCATCCCCAGGAGCTTCCTTTGGGAAAAAAATGACGTAAAAAACCCCGCAGGTCCCCGCAGAGCGCGCGGCGGGGGAGGGCGCGGGGGGGTGGCACAATAACCGCATTTTCAGGTTTTCTCCATAAACAGCAGCAGGATGATTAAATTTAGGCTTTTCCCCCCAAAACTGTAAGTGTAGAAGCGAGCGAAGGGGGGGGAGCAAAAAAATTTAAGGCAGAAAACCCCAAATCGCTTCGTCTGTGACGGTGGCAAGTACCTTCGGCGCGCCCCAACCCCCCCCCTTCACCAAAATCGCCCGGTTTGGGGTCGGGGGGAGGGGCTGCGGATTTGGGGCGTTTCCGGCCGTTTTGGGTGTGGCGGGGGTGTCGGGGCGCGGCTGTGCCGGTGGGGGGGAGCACGGGGACCCCCGAAGGGCGCCGCGTGGCCGGGTGGCACCCCAACCCCGTCACCCCCTCCCACGCGGGGCGATGCGGGAGGCCGTGTTTTTGGGGGCTAAACGCGAGGAAACGGGGCGTCGTCAGCGCTCCCCCCGCGCGGCGGCTGACGGGGCGGGGGGGGGCTGTGTCTCGCAGGTCTTTGTTCCGGACCCCCGCCGCCTCTGCGCCTCCGACTGTCAGGCTGAGGACCCGTACCCCCAAACCGCCAGACTGGGGCAAAAAAAGCCCAAAAAGGGTCTGCAGAAAGACGTAGGGATCGAAAGAAAGGGTATTTCTGCTGCTTGTTTCCAAAAACGGGAGATCCCGGCATGGTGGGCGCCGCAGCTTCGGCCCGGGTGGGTTCTGCCGCTTCCCCCCCCAGTTCCGCTCCATCCCTCCAGATCCACAAATCTGAAAACAAAAAAACCCCACAAAAAAGACCAAAACTGCCCCAAAACGTGCAGCGAGTGCCGTTGGCCACCCCCCCCCCCAACCCGTCCAAACTGGGATTTTTAGTGGAAAAAGTGGCTTTTTTTTTAAAAAAAGAAAGCTTAGAGCCTTTGCATGTTGCCTGGGGAGGGGGAGGCTTTTTTTAACCTTTTTCCCAGGTTTTTCCCCCAAACGCTAGAGTTGAGCAGAAGCCGCGGAGTTTTCGGGGTAGGGAGGAGTCGGCGGCTCCGGCGCTGTTCCCGGTGCGGTTCCGGTGGTGGTGGTTGTTTCTCTCCCCTCCCCCGCTCTCCCCCCCACGCAGCGATGGTGCCTAAAATGGCCTTGATCCGCCCCAAAATGGACAATTGGGTTACAAAAAATGGCAAAAAACTAGAAATGCCCCCAAAATGAGAGGCAGGAAAGGTGAGCGAGCGGAGTAAGTACCAATGGGGCCCCCCCACGCCCGGGACGCGCGCCTGACCCAAAAATCCCTCTTTCTGAGCCCATTCTGCACCTGGGACGCGCGCCTGACCCAAAATCCCGCTTTCTCAGCCCGTTTTGCGCCCGGAACATGCACCTGACCCAAAATCCCGCTTTCTCAGCCCGTTTTGCGCCCGGGACATGCGCCTGACCCAAAATCCCGCTTTCTCAGCCTGTTTTGCGCCCGGGACACGCGCCTGACCCAAAATCCCGCTTTCTCAGCCCGTTTTGCGCCCGGAACATGCGCCTGACCCAAAATCCCGCTTTCTCAGCCCATTTCGCAGCGGAGACGCGTGCCCGACCCAAAATCCCACTTTCTGAGCCCATTTTGCACCCGGGACACGCGCCTGACCCAAAATTCCGCTTTCTGAGCCCATTCTGCGCCCGGGACACACGCCTGACCCAAAATCCCACTTTCTGAGCCATTTTGCGCCCGGGACACGCGCCTGACCCAAAATTCCGCTTTCTGAGCCCATTCTGCGCCCGGGACACGCGCCTGACCCAAAATCCTGCTTTCTGAGCCCATTTTGCGCCCGGGACACGCGCCTGACCCAAAATCCCGCCTTCTGAGCCCATTCTGCGCCCGGGACACGCGCCTGACCCAAAATCCTGCTTTCTGAGCCCATTTTGCGCCCGGGACACGCGCCCTGACCCAAAATCCCACTTTCTCAGCCCATTTCGCAGCGGAGACGCGTGCCCGACCCAAAATCCCACTTTCTGAGCCCATTCTGCGCCCGGGACATGCGCCTGACCCCAAATCCCGCTTTCTCAGCCCATTTTGCGCCCGGGACGCGCGCCTGACCCCAAAATCCCGCTTTCTGCGCCAGTTTTGGGCCCCCGGCCCCCAAACCCTCGCGGGGGCGCGCTCCCTCCCCGTGCTGCCAGGGCCGCGCGCTGGGCCCCCCCCCGCCGTTGGCAGGGAATTCCCCCCCCCCCCCCCCCCCCAAGCCCCCTGGGGACGCCCCGCCCCCAGGGGCTGTTTAGGGGCGGGGCCCGCGCTCTGCCGGGGCGGGGCGCGGCGCGCGGGGGCGCGGCGCGGCAGCAGCGCTCCCTGGCGGAGTGGGCGGGGCGCGCCGCGCGCCCGGGGGGCGGGGCGGGGGCGGGGCCCCGCGCGGGGAGGTTTTTTCTTTTCCTGAGAGAACGCCGTTGTCTCAGGTTTTGCTTTTTCTCCTCCGGAGCCGAGAAAGGGCCAAAAAAAAGCAAAAGGTGCCGGTGGGGGCACCCCCGGGAGCCCCGCGCCCCCGGGGCGGGGTTCGACTCCCCGCGGCACCCGCTGCCGGCCCGGCTCCTGCCGTCGCGACGGGGACCCCCCGTATCCCGACGGGGAACCCCCATATCCCGACGGGGACCCCGCCATATCCCGACGGGGACCCCCCATTCCTCCAGGACCCCCGCACTGCTTTGGGGGACACAAGGTGCGGAGACAGGGGAGACCCCGTGTCACGACAGGGACCTGGGTTTGCAATAGGGACCCCCCCGTATCCTGACCGGAGTCCGCGCTGCTTTGGGGGAGCCACAGGACAGGGCCAGGGAAGAACCCTTATCGCGACTGTGGCCTCATGTCGTGACGGGGGCACAGGTTTGTTTGAGGACTCCGCACCTCAGTGGAGCCCCCGGAAGACCGGTATCGCGACGGGAAACCACACACCGCAGCGGAGAGACCCTGCGTCACAGCGGGGACCGCGTTTCTGTCCTATGACGCGGACCCTGTGGCACTATGAAGATGCCATGTCGCGACGGACCCCGTGTCGCGACGGGGATCCCTCCTGACCAATAAACCTGCCGAGTCCTGACCTGCCTCGCGTGGTTCCTGGCGTGGGGGGGTGCTGACGGGGTGGTGATGTCACGGGGCTGCGACACCGCCGGGCTGGCCCTGGCCCCCGCCGCGACCTCGCTGCACGGTCCCTATGACGTCACTGCCTGTTCCTGCCAGGCTGGTGGCCTGCTGGTGACGTCACTACCTGTTCCTGCCCGCGTGTCCCTCACACCGTCTTCCCGCGCCCCGCCCATCGCCCCGCCCCTCCCGCCGGCTCCGCCCCTCCCTCCGCCCCGCCCCTCGCCCCTCTCCTCCCAGACGGCCCCGCCCTTCTCCCCGCCCCTCGCCCCTCCCCGCCCCAGCCGCTCCGTGTCAGACCCCCGCCCCGGCTCCGCCCCCTGACCCGGCTCCTCCCTTCGTTCCTCCCCCTCCCGCGCGGCCCTGCCCCTGACTCCGCCCCGTCCCCCCGTGCGGCCCCGCCTCGGCTCCACCTCTCACCCAGGCCCCGCCCCCGGTCCCGCCCCCTGGTCCGCCACTGGATCCTCCCGCCCGGCGCCACCGCTGCCACCTCCGGGCCCGCTCCGGCCTCGGTCCCCCGGCTCCCCCGGGCCCCCCGGCCCCGCGATGTGGCTCTTCTCCCGGGACCCGGTGCGGGATTTCCCCTTCGAGCTCGGCCCGCCCGACCCGGACCCGGACCCGACCCGGCCCCGGCGGCGGACGCGGCCCCGGCCCCGCTCTGGCAGCTGCTGCAGGGACGGCGAAAGGTGGGGGGGAGCGGGGGGGGGTTCGTGGTCCCTCGGCCCCGAGTCCCCCTCGGCCCCGAGTCCCCCTCGGCCCCGTCCCCACGGTGTCCCCCGTGGCAGGCGGACGGGGCTCCGGTGTCGGTGTTCGCCACGGGCTGGGGACGGGGGACGCGGCCGCCACCAACCTGGCCCGGGCCGCCCTGCGGCGGCTGCGGAGCCTGCGGCACCCGAGCGTGGTGGCCTTCCTGGACAGCCTGGAGGTGACGGGGCCGGGGGCGCGGGGGGGACACGGGGGGCAGAGAGGGGGCGGGGGGGACGCGTGGGAATACAGGGCCTGTGGGGGGCAGGGATGTGGGGGGACGGGGGGGGACAGGGGGACATGGGGGGAGAGGGGGACAGAGAGGGGGCTGTGGGGGGGACCCACGGGGGGACACACGGGGGGACGGGGGGGACAGGGGGACATGGGGGGAGGGGAGGGGACGGGGACAGAGAGGGGGCTGGGGGGGACACATGGGGGGACACATGGGGGGACGTGGGGGGACAGGGGGGATGCAGAGGGGCATGGGGGGACACGGGGACATGTGGGGATAGGGGGGGCTGTGGAGGGACACATGGGGGGACACACGGGGGGACGGGGATATGGGGGGAGAGGGGGGGACGAGGGGCAGAGGGGGGGCTGTGGGGGGACACATGGGGGGACACGGGGACACGGGGGGGGACAGGGGGACATGGGGGAGAGGGGGGGACGGGGGGACAGAGAGGGGGCTGTGGGGGGACACACGGGGGGGACAGGGGGGGAGAGGGGGGGACAGGGGGGACAGACAGGGGGACAGAGAGGGGGCTGTGGGGGGACACATGGGGGGACACGGGGACACGGGGGGGGACAGGGGGACATGGGGGGAGAGGGGGGCGGCGGGGACAGAGGGGGCTGTGGGGGGACACACGGGGGATGGGGGGGACAGGGGGGACGTGCGGGGACAGAGAGGGGGCTGTGGGGGGACACAGGGGGGGACGGGGGGGGACAGGGGGACATGGGGGAAGGGGATGCTGTAGGGCCGCAGGGGGACACAGGTGGGACATGAGGGGAGGGATGTGGGGGGATGGGGGAGCCAGGAGGGACACACAAGGACATGGGGGGGCGAGGGGGGATGCGGGGACAGCGAGGGGCCAGGCGGGGGGCGCGCGGTGACGCCGCGGCCCCCCCAGACGGAGCAGTGCCTGTACCTGGTGACGGAGCCGGTGACGCCGCTGCGCCGGCACCTGCGGCTGCGGCCCCCGACCGGGGCCCTGGGCGAGCAGGAGGTGGCCTGGGGGCTGCACCAGCTGCTGGTGAGGGGGCGGCGGGGGGGGGTCGGGGGGGTCCCCGTCGCCCCGGGGGGGTCCCCGTCGCCCCGGGGGGTCCCCGATCCCGGCTGAGCGCTCCCGCAGGCGGCGCTGACCTTCCTGGGGGGCTCGGGGCTGGTGCACCACGCGCTGGCGCTGGACGCCATCTTCGTCGACCCGGGGGGCGACTGGAAGCTGGGGGGGCTGGAGAGGGTGGCGGCCGCCGGAGAGGGGGTCCCCCCCCGGCCCCCCGGCACCCCCCCCCGGCCCCACGACCCCCCGAGCTCAGCGACTCCTCCCGAGGGCAGGGGGAGCCCTGGTGAGTTCCGGGGGGACGTGGGGGGGGGGGGGATGTGGGCGTGGGGGGGGACTTGGGGTCGTTGGGGTTTGGGGGGGGGATGGGGGGGCCTGGGGGGGGGCCTGGGGATGTGGGGGGTCTTGGGGGGGGGACACAGGGTCGTGGGGGGGGACATGGGGGGGACACAGGGCCTGGGGGGCACTTGGGGTCGTTGGGGTTTGTGGGGCGGACATGGGGGGGTCTTGGGGGGAGACACAGGGTTCGGGGGGGGACACGGGGACATGGGGGGGGGACGCAGGGCCTGGGGGGCACTTGGGGTCGTTGGGGTTTGGGGGCGGGACGTGGGGGCCTGGGGA